>NC_081552.1:187314074-187621816 GCF_963082655.1 Stomoxys calcitrans | reverse complement strand
TGAAAAGCATGGTATCCTTTGAAGGAGTAAAGCTAGGCGTTTGAAATTTGCATGAATACTTCCATTTTATGTAGGTCAGTTGGGATTGTAAATGGGTCATATCGGTCTATGCTTTGATACAGCTGTCATTCAAACCGATTTTGGATCTTGACTTCTTAAGCCTCTAGACGGCGCATTTTTTATCCGATTTGGTAGAAATTTTGTATGAGGTGTTTTGTTATGAGTTCCATTTGGAACACATCAAAATATGAACTGAGACCCAACAAAGTATATAGACTCTTGATCGTTTTGACATTCTAAGTTTATTTAGTCATGTCCGTCCGTCTGTCTGTCCGTTTGTTTGTCCGTCCGTCTGTCTGTCCGTCTGTCAATCCGTCTGTCCGTCTGTCTGTCCCTCCGTCTGTCCGTCCGTCTGTCCGTCCGACCGTCTGTCCGTCCCTCCATCTGTGGAAAGCACGATATCCTTCGAAGGAGTAAAGCTAGGCGTTTTGACATTTTGCATGAATATTTCCATTTTGTGTAGTTCAGCTGGGATTGTAAATGGGCCATTTCGGTCTATGCTTTTATATAGCTGTCATTCAAACCGATTTTGGATCTTGACTTCTTAAGCTGTAGACGGCGCAATTTTTATCCGATTTGGTAGAAATTTTGTATGAGGTGTTTCCATAACTGTGCTAAATATGGACTAAATCGTTAATGACACCGCCAAGATGGAAAAGTTTCTCTCAACAATGAAAAAGGCATTAAGTTCGGTTGGGCCGAACTTTGGATACCCACCACCTGGAGTATATATATAAACCACCTTTCGTCAAAATCCCGTGAAAAATGCATAAGTTATCCCTCATAGTAGCTAAATCAAAATGTGTTTCGCTCAATTCTAATCCGATTTGGCTGAAATTTTTGTTATGACTTTCAATAACTGTGCTAAGTATGGCGCAAATCGGTACATAACCTAATAAAGCTGTCGTATAAACTGATCTTGGGTCTTGACTTCTTGAGCCTCTAGAGGGCGCAATTCTAATCTGATTTGGCTGAAATTTTGTACAACGGCTTCTCTATACCTTGATACAGCTCCCATATAAACCTATCTCCCGATTTTGCTTCTTGAGCCCCAAGGAGCAATTCTTATCCGATAAACTGAAATATTACACAATGACTTCTACAATGTTCAGCATTAATATATGGTCCGAATCGCACTATAACTTGATAAAGCTCCAATAGCAAAACAGTTCTTATTCAATATTCTTTGTTTGCCATAAGCCTTACGTCCTTTCTACTCAAAACCATCGAATGCATTGTGGATACCGCTAAAAAGAGTAGTACATCCAGCGAACTGCTCAAATACAAACAGCATACTTATGTCAAGGGAAGGTCTGTGGATACTTCCCTGTACGAGGTTGTGCATAAAATAGAAGAACCCTTCGATACCAAAATGTACACCCTGGCGGTATGCATTGACATCGAGGGGCGTTTAATAATATGCGGACCGACACATTGATCCAACACTTAGAACCATATGCAAAGGAACATGTGGATGAATTGCGGGTTCCATGACATAAATATAAGAGAGAAAGTGGCGCAGGGCACGCCAAAGGGGGGCATTTTATGGCCACTACTTTGGGTGACCACCATAAATAACCTATTACGGATGCAGACTGAGAAGGGATTTGAACCCGCCTGCTATACTGACGATGTTATAATACTTCATAGCTTATGACTGGGCTAGACCCAAAGGTCTCAATGTCACCCCAGAGAAGACTGAAATATGCCTGTTCACGAGGAAGACGAAGGTGGACCATTTGACGCACCATGTTCCCTCAATAAAACGATTTCGATATCTGACAAGGTCAAATACTTAGGAGTGATCTTGGATAGGAAACTTAATTGGAAGTGTCACATTCTGTACTTAGAAGGCTCTCATATGTTGGGCACTATGTAGACGGGCCGTAGGCTCGAAAACGGGCCTGAATTCGAGGATAGTCCACTGGCTCTACAGGAGCGTGATTAGACCAATACTTACTTACGCATCAGTAGTTTGGTGGACTGCTATGGAGAAAAAGTGCAACATAAGAACCATACAACAGGTTCAGAGAACATGTTGTCATGGCATAGGCGGAGCGATTGGGACTACGCCCACTAGGGCACTGGAAACTATTCTAGATATCCGACAGATTAAGTGTGAGGCAGCCACTTTGGCTATGCAGGGCGCTATATAGACGAGCCGTTGGCTCCATATTGGGCCCCGGACTGATCTCAGTTTAAGACTGCCTGGCCATAATGCGGTCTTGCAGGTGGAGATCCGGGCGATCAAGAAATGCGTGAAGTGGTGTGGTACTAACGCGAGGACGTCGAATGTGAACAATTTTACGGACAGTAAAATTGCCATAAGAGCAATAACAGGCAGAACGGTAACTTCACGAATAGTCTTGGAGTGTAAAAAGGAGATTAACGCCTCCTCTGAGGATGGCACAATCCGTATCGTTTGGGTGCCGGGCCATAACGGAGTAAGGGGGAATGAAAGGGCGGACGATTTGGTTGTGAAGGTCAGAGAACTGCCGTCGTGTAGGGTATAAATACTTCTGGAGGTGTAGGGTATAAATACTTTTGGAGTTGTCAATGTTAACTTCATTAAGGTTTCAATAAACTTTACATCTCCCGACGAAGTGGGGAGGCAAAAACTTGTGGTTCTATCCTGGTGAACCACTTGCAAATTTTCCCACGAACATTCCGTTAAGGAACAGGGGCAAACTTCTTACATATCAGTGAGTGCTGCCTGATTCAAGTTTAAGCTCAATGACATCTTGATTTTATATCCGAGTTCGTAAGGCGTGCCGGAGTGCGACACCTATTTTGGGAGAAGTTTTTACATGGCTGCCATACTAGTAAATAGCACGGTACCTCACAAATGTCGCCATCAATAGGAGGAGATACCCACCGCTGACAAAATTTTCAGATGTTCTCGCTAGGATTCGAACCGAGGCGTTCAGCGTCATGGGCGGACAGGCTAACCTCTACGCTACAATGGCCTCCAACCACTTAAAGCAGCAAATATTTCGATTAAACATCAGAGAGCACTAGGTAAGGTTAGGTAGGTTTAATCGGCAGACTGCCATCAGACTCACTTGGATGTTTTCGTCCATTGTGATACCACAGGAACAGTAGAAGGAAGATGCCTTCTGTTTCCTACCTTGAAACCATCCAGATTGCTTTAAAAAGCCCTACAACTTGGAATGTTCACATCCAATCAGATAGGTTCTCAAAGAAATGAGAACCTAAAGTGGAACTCTCTCTGATTGCCAGTGCGGGACACACACACACAAGGTGTTCCATATTCCCTTCTTCTTCGATGTACTCACAGTTTCTGCAAATGTCGTTACTGATAATCTTCAGTCTGTCAACATGTTTTCCGAATAGACAATGACTTGTCATGATGGACACAATGACTGATACGTCTATTCTAGCCAGTGACAGCAGAGCGGTATACCTCTTCAAGTCTAGATTATGCACGTAGTTATGGATTGCTCACTGCCCCCTCTTTGTACCCATCTATAATTCGTTGTCCTACGGGCCCGGATCCGAAAATTAGCTTACATGTTGCTAGAGACATACCCACAGATTCCAGTTTCCCCGGAATGTGTAGGGTAGTTCCTAGTCTCGCAAGCTCATCCGCTTTACAATTCCCTGTTATATCTCTGTGGCCCGACACCCAGAACAGGTGAATTTTAAACTTTTAAGCCATCTCTATTGGAGATCTGCGACAGCCGGGGGCGGTTTTTGTGTTCAGAAATACGGTCTCCAGGGATTTTATACCCTACGCCACTTCTTTGGTACAGGGTGTTATAACCTAGTGAATTAGTTTGTAACACCAAAAAAGAAGAGAGATAGGCCCATAGAGATAGACTCAGAATCACTTTCTGTTTCGATTTAGCTATGTCCGTCTGTCTGTATGTTTGTCTGTCTGTCTGTCAGTCTGTCCATGTTAATTTGTGTACAATCTACAGGTCGCAATTTTCATCCTATCTTCAAATTTGGTATGGGCATGTTTTTCGGCCTAGAGACGAAGCCTATTTAAATTGGAAAAAATCGGTTCCGATTTGGATATAGCTCCCATATATAAGTTCGACCGATTTGCAGTAATAATGCAATAAAATAGTCATTTGCTAACCGATTCTCTCGAATTTCGGCAGGAAGGATTTCATGTTACTCTCGACATTACTGGTGAATTTGGTAGAAATCGGTTCAGATTTAGATATAGCTATCATACAGATATATCACCCGATGTTGAGTCTTGGAGCCACTGCAAGCGCATTTATTGACGAATCTTTCCAAAACTTTGCAAAACGCTTTCCTCGGTGACTTCGACAATATCTATAAAGTGTAGTCGAAATCGGTTTAGATTAGATACATTTTCGTCCGATTTTGAGAAATATTGCGATAAAGTGCTCATTTGTTAATCGATTTTCTCAAAATTCGACGGGAAGGATTTTCTTGTAATTCTCGACATTACTGGTGAATTTGGTAGAAATCGGTTCAGATTTAAATATAGCTGTCAAATATGTATGTCGCCCGATTTTCACTTCTAGAGCCACTGCAAGCCCACTTTTTGATCAATCTTGCCAAAATTGTGAACAACGCTTTTCTCGACGAGTACCACATTATCTGAGAAGTTTGCTCGAAAACGGTTTAGAATTAGATATAACTCCAATTTATATATTTATCAAATTTTGGGTAATTTGCAATAATGTTGTCATTTGTGAACCATAGTTATTACAGTTAGAACATATTTGCTCGAAATGTGTTACGGATTGTTTAATAACCCATCTGAAAACATCCGGCGAAGTCGGGAATTAGACATAGCTCCCACTTTGAACCTATAGGGTAGGTGTATGGTATTTATAAAGTCGGCACCGCCCGAATTTTCCCTTGCCTTACTGGTTAAGACATTATATTAGCCATTCCATTCTTAAAATACTTTACTTCAGCCCGCTACTCTCATGATGTCTGATTTTGTGGTGTTTTCGGGGAGAGATGGTCCCCCAGATACTTGGCCCTGAAAAGATATCAGCATCGTGCTCTTCTCTCAAATACCATTTATTTAAACCCAGATTGCCATTGGCTTAAGAGCAGTTTACAGGATGAGGCGTCCCCCAAACACATGGTCCCAAAATAGGTTATCAAATTCGTTTTCTAATCTCAAATACCTTTCATTTAAGCCACATATTGGCATGGTCGAAAAATTTGTTCCCTTTGGGAAAGGGGTGATGCCCTAAATACATGGTCCTACATTTGGATATCAAATTCGTATTCTACTCCCAAATACCTTTATTTGAGTCCCATATGCGATGGTCAGTAAAAAATTGCTGTTTGTGGGGTATTTTGGGAAAAAGGTATACCCCCAGAAAATTTGTCCGAAAATGGCTATCAATTCTTGCACTACCCCCCCAATACCTTTCATTTAATCTCCACATTGACATGGTAGGTAAATATGCCCGATTTGGGGGTGTTTTGGCGACTAGGGTGGTCCCCCAAACACTAAGCTCGGAAAATATATCAGCAAGGTGCTCTATTCCCGTATATCTATATATCAATTATTATACCCACCACCGAAGGATTCATTTTGTCATTCCGTTTGCAACACATCGAAATATCCATTTCCGACCCTATAAATATATACCCTATAAATATACATATATAATATATACATATATAAATATACATATATTCTTGATCAGCGTAAAAATCTAAGACGATCTAGACATGTCCGTCCGTCTATCCGTCCGTCCGTCTGTCCGTCTGTCTGTTGAAATCACGCTACAGTCTTTCAAAATAGAGAATAGAATATTGAGCTGAAATTTTGCACAGATTCTTTTTTTGTCCATAAGCAGGTTAAGTTCGAAGATGGGCTATATCGGACTATATCTTGATATAGCCCCAATATAGACCGATCCGCCGATTTAGGGTCTTAGGCCCATAAAAGCCACATTTATCATCCGATTTTGCTGAAATTTGGGACAGTGAGTTGTATTAGGCCCTTCGACATCTTCCGTCAATATGGTCCAGATCGGTCCAGATTTGGATATAGCTGCCATATTGACCGATCATCCGATTTAGGGTCTAAGGCCCATAACAGCCACATTTATCATCCGATTTCGCTGAAATTTGGGACTGGAGTTGTGTTAGGCACTTCGACTTCCTTCGTAAATTTGGTCCAGATCGAGTCAGATTTGGATATAGCTGCCATATAGACCGATCTCCGATTTAGGGCCTTTGGCCCATAAAAGCCACATTTATTATCCGATTTTGCTGAAATTGGGGACAGTGAATTGTCTTAGGCATTTCGACATCCTTCGTCATTAGGCTTAGATCGGTCCAGATTTGGATATAGCTGTCATATAGACCGATATCTAGGTTTTAGGGCTTGGGGCCATAAAAGACGCATTTATTGTCCGATGTCGCTGAAATTTGAGACAGTGAGTTCAGATAGGCTCTTCGACGTCCTTCTTCATTTTTGCTCAGATCGGTCCAGATTTGAATATAGCTGCCATATAGACCGATCTCCCGATTTAAGGTTTTGGGCCCATAAAAGAGGCATTTATTGTCCGATTTCGCCGAAATTTGGGACAGTGTTTTGTGTTAGGCTCTTCGACATTTTTATGTAACTTGGCCCAAATCGGTCCAGATTTGGATATAGCTGCCATATAGACCGATAACTTCGATTTAAAGTCTTGGCCCCATAAAAGGCGCATTTATAATCCGATTTCTGTGTCAAAACACAGTGACTTATGTTAGGCTTTTATACATCCATGTCGTATATGGATCAGATAGTATTTGGTCCAAATCGAAATTTATTTTGATACAACTGATATGGGACATAAGGTATGTATGAAATTTTCACCGAATTTTGATGAAAGGTGGTTTACATATATACCCGAGGTGGTGGGTATCCAAAGTTCGGCCCGGCCGAATTTGATGCCTTTTTACTTGTTTTTACCATATATTGCCATTGCCCTCAAAATTGGGTATCAAATTCGTTTTCTAATCACATTTAAACTCCTTATTACAAAAGTCAGCAAATATGTCCGGTTTGGGGTATTGACCCTAAAAACTATGGTGAGCAAATACATCCTCTTGGTGAGCAAATACGTCCTATATAGGGGTTGTTATGGTGGTGGGACGTCGCCTAGACAGTTGGTCCCTAATGTTTATATGAGATACGTGGTCTGCTCCCACATACCTTTAAATTGAGCCCCATATTTCCATAGTCGGCAAACATGACCGGCTTGGGGGGTGTTTTCTGGGCGGTCACTCAGTGAGTTGGCCTTGAAAATATATATCAGATTCTTGTTCCACTTTAAAAAACCTCTTACTTGAGCCTCATATTGCAATAGTCAGAAAATACTTACTATTTGGGTGATGTTGTGGGGGTGGATTGGCCCCATACACACTTTTCCCGAATATTGATATCAAATTTGTGCTTTACTCCCAAAGACCTTTCATTTGAGCCCCATATGGCTATGGTCGTAAATTTTTCCACTTTGGGGATGTTTTTGGTGACAGGCGGCCCCCAACCACTTGGTCCCATATTTGGATATCCGATTCGTATTCTACGTTCAAATACCTTTTATTTAAGCCCCATATTCCTATGGTCAGTAAATAAGTCTTGTTTGGGAGGTGTTTTGGGAAAGGCATGGACTCCCAGAAACGTGGTTCCACAGTTGAATATCAGATTCGTATTCTACTCGTAAATACCTTTCATTTGAGTGCCATATTGCCATGGTCGGTAAATATGTCCGATTTAGGGGCGTTTTAGTGCTTGGGGTGGTCCCCCTAACACTTGGTCCGACAATTTGATATCAAATACTTTTTCTTATCCTAAATACCTTTCATTTGAGTCCCATGTTGTCGTGATTGGTGTAAATATATGTTTGGTAGTTTTTTGGGTTTGGCAGCCCCCCTAGGTACGCCATCCGAAATTTGGATACCAAAATTTTTATTTTTGCTTAAATCGCACCACCCATCTCCGAGATCTGGCGTTTCTGAAAATTAGAGGAAGGGGGAGGGTCCGCCCACCCCCTCCCCCCCTTCAGATATCAAAAAATATAGTACCCTATTTTTACCACGTGGTCATTATGCACCATCTGTGAAAATTTCAAGAAAACCGGTTCAGCCGTTTCTGAGTCTATAAAAAATTAATAAATTTGGAAACATGGAAACTAAAGGAAAGGAAATATGCATATCTGAAAGAAAAATAATTATTAAATTATGGAAAGAAGGACAAAGCTATAGAAATATTGGTGGAACAGTTGGAAGAACGTATTCTTCTGTCCAGCGCGAAATTAATAATTACAAAGAAACCGGCATTATAACTTCAAAGCCTCGGCCTGGGCGTCCAAAAAAAATTATCCGTTAGAGAAGAGCGCAAAGTGATTAATATGGCAAGCAACAACCCTCGTATAACATCAACCAAAATTGTTGAAAATATTAAAACAATGTTTAAAAAACAGCATCTGTGCCGAAACTGCCAGGAAGATATTACATAGAGCTGGATTTCATGGAAGAGTTGCTCGAAGAGAGCCGTATATTTCAGTCATAAACAGACAAAAGCGCATTGCATTCGCTAATACTTTCATCAATAAGCCTCATGAATTCTGGAAACGAGAATTTGCTCTCCGACGAGAGCAAATTCTGTATTTTTGGCATTAAAGCATAAAGACAAAAGCGGATTGCATTCGCTAATACTTTCAGCAATAAGCCTCCTGAATTCTGGAAACAAATTATTTTCTCCGACGAGAGCAAATTCTGTATTTTTGGCATTAATAGTGTGGCGCAAGTCCGGGACTGAGCTGGAAAAACAAAATTTTGTTGGAACGGTAGTGGTGGAGTTATGGTGTGGGGATGTATGGCTGCTAGTGGAGTGGGTCAATTAGAATTTATTGAATCCAAAATGGATAAATGGGGTTATCTCAATATTTTGAAAAAAATTTTGAAACCAAGTGCTTCTAAACTAGGGTTCGCAACGACATTTTGGTTCCACCAAGATAGCGATCCAAAGCATACATCGGAGGTTGTTAGGCTTTGGCTTCTATATAACACTCCAAAGCAGCTTAAAACACCACCCCAATCACCAGATCCCAACCCCATTGAGCATCTTTGGGATCTATTGGAGAAAAAAATTCGTCAGCAAGTTATAACCAGCAAGGAGATGTTACGAAGTGTCATGCAGGCAGAAGGGGCGAAAATAACATCTGAGGAAACAGAGAAGTTGGTAAACTCCATGCCAAATAAACTAAGTGCAGTCTTAAAGCAACAAGGCTATCCTACCAAATATTAGGAATGTGTTAATATGTTTTTATTTTGTGTTGAAATAACTCTTTTGTTTATTTTTAATTACTGAGCTTTGTGGTGGTGTGGTCTTTGTGGTGCTCATATTTAATTGTTATCATATTTAAATCGCTCTAGAGTGAAAGTGCTTAACCAAGCTTAGAATTTTGTTTTTGTTTTTTAATGTTAGGAATATGAAGAAAAATATATGTAAAAGAGTCGATTTAATTTATAATTTTATTTTGTGTTCTTTAAGCAATCATAAAAGTTTGTGTGGTGAACGCAGACTTTGTGGGCTATGTGTATATAAGTTTAGTACTCTCTCCGATCTTTCGATAAGATCCTTCGTTTGGCCAATATTTCAATGGTTTTATGCTGGTGAACCGCAGTGTTCCAATATAACAATTAAAATTTTAGGCATGAACATTCCACTAAGGAACACATATCAATGAGTGCAGTCCGATTAAAGTTTAAGCTCAATGATAATTCGGGCCTTTTTATAGCCGAATCCGAACGGCGTGCCGCAGTGCGACACCTCTTTGAAGAAAAGTTTTACATGGCATAGTACCTCACAAATGTTGCCAGCATTAGGAGGGGAAAACCACCGGTGAAAATTTTTTCTGATGCTCTCGCCAGGATTCGAACCCAGGTGTTCAGCGTCATAGGCGAACGTGCTAATCTCAGCTCTACGGTGGCCTCCACATCGACCCCATTGCATTTGCAAAATAAATCTCACTTTTAACATCACTTTGGACCACAGTGCAGTACAATTCCCGATGACGACAGCCTAACATTTACATGATTAAATGTCAAGATGAGTGGACAGCACTTTAAAAATACAGCACAAAGACTATTTGAGGCATATGGAAACGGAGGCGGAAACTCATTATTCTCTTTAGTGGGAGGCCAAATCTGATTACCAACAATGTTTTCTTTGCTTATTTAACTTGTCTTACATTTAGGCTTAACAATACAAAGCTCAAGCTTCTCAGATCGCCTTAACTTGCAATTATTGTCTCAAATGGTTATTTGCAACAGCAGTGGGTTCTGTTCGTTGCTTTGTGAAATTTCTTTATGGTCACATGGATTTTCATGCAACATTGTTTAGGTTTTCTATTTGAGCTTTGCTTTTATTTCCATTTCCATTCCATTTCCCTTTTCTTTGTCAGCTTTTGCAAAGGACATGATATGAATCCTTATGTCCGAGGACTGTTTTATCAACCAAAATTGGTAAACGCTGTTATGGTATAAAAGCAGGATTAAAACCACAAATAATAATACCGTGCCCAATGGCAGTCATCTTCAATAATTTCAATTGAATTTGTTGTGGTTCAAAAAGCTATGTCTGTACGTTTGTTACTTGTTATGACTTCTGAGAAAAGCTTGCTATGGAAAACTCCAGAAAAAAAAGAAAAGAAGCTTTAACATGGCAAACTACGTAACAAATGTCCCCATCATTAGGAGGGGATAACCATCGCTGGAATTTTTATACCCTCCACCATAAGATGGGGGTATATTAATTTCGTCATTCTGTTTGTAACTACTCGAAATATTCGTCTGAGACCCCATAAAGTATATATATTCTTGATCGTCGCGACATTTTATGTCGATCTAGCCATGTCCGTCCGTCCGCCCGTCCGTCCGTCTGTCTGTCGAAAGCACGCTAACTTCCGAAGGAGTAAAGATAGCAGCTTGATATTTTTCACAAATACTTCTTATTAGTGTAGGTCGGTTGGTATTGTAAATGGGCCATATCGGTCCATGTTTTGATAAAGCTGCCATATAAACCGATCTTGGGTCTTGACTTCTTGAGCCTCTAGCGTGCGCAATTCTTATCCGATCAGATTGAAATTTTGCACGACGTGTTTTGTTATGATATCCAACAACTGTGCCAAGTATGGTTCAAATCGGTCCATAACCTGATATAGCTGTTATATAAACAGATCTGGGGATTTGACTTCTTGAGCTTCTAGAGGGCGCAATTCCTTTCCGACTTGGCTGAAATTTTGCTTGACGTATTTTATTATACCCTCCACCATAAGATGGGGGGTATACTAATTTCGTCATTCTGTTTGTAACTACTCGAAATATTCGTCTGAGACCCCATAAAGTATATATATTCTTGATCGTCGTGACATTTTATGTCGATCTAGCCATGTCCGTCCGTCTGTCCGTCCGTCCATCCGTCTGTCTGTCGAAAGCACGCTAACTTCCGAAGGAGTAAAGCTATCCGCTTGAAATTTTGCACAAATACTCCTTATTAGTGTAGGTCGGTTGGTATTGTAAATGGGCCATATCGGTCCATGTTTTGATATAGCTGCCATATAAACCGATCTTGGGTCTTGACTTCTTTAGCCTCTAGAGTGCGCAATTCTTATCAGATTGGAATGAAATTTTGCACGACGTGTTTTGCTATGATATCCACCAACTGTGTCAAGTATGGTTTAAATCGGTCCATAACCTGATATAGCTGTCATATAAACCGATCTGGGGTCTTGACTTCTTGAGCCTCTAGCGTGCGCAATTCTTATCCGATTGGAATGAAATTTTGCGCGACGTGTTTTGCTATGATATCCAACAACTGTGCCAAGTATGGTTCAAATCGGTTCATAACCTGATATAGCTGCCATATAAACCGATCTTGGGTCTTTACTTCTTGAGCCTCTAGAGTGTGCAATTCTTATCCGATTGGAATGAAATTTTGCGCGACGTGTTTCGTTATTATATCCAACAATTGTGCTAAGTATGGTTCAAATCGGTCCATACCCTGATATAGCTGCCGTATAAACCGATCTTGGGTCTTGACTTCTTGAGGCTCTAGAGTGCGCAATTCTTATCCTATCAGAATGAATTTTGGCAGGTAGTATTTTGTTATGATATCCAACAACTGTGCCATGTATGGTTCAAATCGGTTCATAACCTGATATAGCTGCCATATAAGCCGATCTTGGGTCTTGACTTCTTGAGCCTCTAGAGTGGGCAATTCTTATCCGATTGAAATGGAATTTCGCACGACGTGTTTTGTTATGATACCCAACAACTGTGCCAAGTATGGTTGAAATCGGTCCATAACCTGATATAGCTGTCATATAAACAGATCTGGGGATTTGACTTCTTGAGCTTCTAGAGGGCGCAATTCCTTTCCGATTTGGCTGAAATTTTGCTTGACGTATTTTATTTTTACTTTCAACAACTGTGTCAAATAAGGTTCAAATCGGTTCATAACCTGATATAGCTGTCATATAAACCGATCTGGGATCTTGACTTCTTGACCCCTAGAGGTCGCAATTATTATCCGATATGCCTGAAATTTTGTACGACGGATCCTCTCATGACCATCAACAAACGTGTTTATTATGGTCTGAATCGGTCTATAGCCCGATACAGATCCCATATATATCGTTCTCTCTATTTTACTTCGTGAGACCCAATGGGCGCAATTCTTATACGAATTGGCTGAAATTTTACACAGGTCTCCAACATATAATTTAATTGTGGTCCGAACCGGACCATATCTTGATATCGTTTTAATAGCAGAGCAACTCTTTTCTTATATCCTCTTTTGCCTAAGAAGAGATGCCGGGAAAAGAACTCGACAAATGCGATCCATGGTGGAGGGTATATAAGACTCGGCCCGGCCGAACTTAGCCCGCTTTTACTTGTTTTCTGCTGTTCTTGTCGGGATTCGAACCCACCTGTTCAGCATCATAGACGGACATGCTAATGTCTACGCTACGGTGGCCTCCATTGTAAAAATAGTAAGGACGAGCTAATGTCGGTCAAAGCCGACCTTTTGATACCCTACCCACATTGGGTATCCAGGCTAAGTCGTCGAAACTAAAATTTGCTTAAATTTGAAATGTAGAATTTCGACCAAAATCCGTACAAAACTGTTAGTTATGAGGACATCGTTGTAGAAAATTATGACAGGATCTGATGATTAGTAGTAGTAGTTCTTGTTTGAACCGTTGAGTGGAGCGGACGTATTGTTATTTCACTCCGCAAGAATTTTGCTGTAACTCGTAATAGGTCATTATCTTTGGAAGAAAAACTTAATTCACTCAAGGATAGCTGCGATAGAGGTATCCATTAGGCAGTTGATGATCTGCGTCTGTTTCCAGTCGAGCGGCAGCTCGGGAGTAGGCTAAGAATGGACTCCAAAGACCCAACAGCTGCGGTGGTGGTATCAGGCCGTAGCATGTTGTCTGCTACTGAAACCTTGAATGGTGGAGCAGCTGCTCCAGGCCCCACTAGCCGACAGACGACTGGTCAGCAGGGTCTTTTGACGAAGACACCTAGTTCGAGTCTAAAGGACAAGGTCGAACCTATTCCTTCTTCGCATGCCTATAATTTGCCTAGGCCATCGGCCTTCCCCGGCAAACCAACACGCTCGTTAAGAGGTTGGAATAATAGAGGACGCATCGCTCTCAGGTTTATTGAGAGGCTTGGTGCGAATGATCCTAAGACTCTCACTGATAGGGAGAGAGATTGTGTAAATTGGGCTAGGGAATTCGCTGCACAGGCTACCACAAAGATTACACGTGTAGATTCGGAAACTGCACCGCAGTCAGCTAAAAGTCTGCGGTCACCTGGAGGGCATTCCATGCCTAAAAGACCTAGGGCGAACAACAGTAAGATGGGTCCAAGAACCTTTGCTAATGTTCTTGGATGGCAGTTGTCGACAAAGGAGGAGAACAGGGTGGCTTACCTAGGAATAATTGGAGTGGGATAGTCAATGGACTGTCATCAGTATACTCCGATGTCCTTGCGGAATTTCTTGGGTCTCTTCCAGTTTGTGACGATGCAGGCTGGTATCGAGGCCGATACAAACTAATTGCCTTCGGCGATCAACGCTCAATTGAAATGTATCGTTGTGCGCTAAAAAAGATTGGTGAGATCTATCCAGGTGCAGCACTAGATTAAGTCAAGAAGGAAGATATTCCTTCTCCACCAATGGCGTATGCTTGGATACCAAGGATTCCCTCAGATCCTGAATCGATACTTGGAAAACTAAGGGAATGTAATCCCAATCTTTCAACCACCGACTGGAAGATTGGTATATTGGATGAGGCTGATGGTGACCGAAGACATGCAGTATTCGTACTAAATTCTGGCAGTCTGGCAGACCTCAACAAGTCTGAAGGAGTTGTATCCAATGAATGCAACAAGTTGAAACTGATGGTCTATAGAAGCGGTGGGGTTGGGGAATCAGGAGACGACTCAGCAGTTGTTGCTGAACGCCTGAGGAACTGTCGACCACATCGCTAAAGTCCGGCGGATTGCAGGAGACTGAAAATCCAACTGCCACAATCGAGACAAGAGGGGATGGCATCGAAACGGGACCCGACAAGCCCTGTGTGGGTGGGTCACAAAGTTGGACTGGGCTCAAAGTGCGCGCCAGCAAGGAAGCACGGAACTCAGAAAGTACTTCGACAACAGCAGTTAGTGAAGAATCTAAGGCGAAATCGTCCACACCGCAAGTGTCCAGTGTCCTGAGGAAGAGTGGTTCCACAGCTTTCTCACCTGCCCCTGGATGCGTACGGAAGCTCATCATGACAAATTCTAACGAATCTTGTGATGATGAACTCCTGGTGGAGTCAGAAGACGAAGCTAACACAGCAGTGGTGGAAGTTCTGAATCCTGACTATGGTCCGGTCTCTACAGATAAATCTCCACCATTGTTAGGCCGCTTCGGCGGCACTTAAGGTCCTCCTGATGGCTGAGGGATTTCACGTGGTTCTTATCCAGGAACCATGGGTGTGTGGAGGAGTGGTACGTGGACTAAGAATTCCGGGATTTAAACTTCTCAAGGATACGGGGAAAGGCAGACACTGAGCCTGTATTCTTGCAAAGGGTAGTCTAAATATTTTCTTCTTCCGTCGTTAAGCAGTAAAGATTTAGTAGTAGCCAGCCTTGAAATAAACAAGTCTCATTTCTGGCTGGCTTAACTATATATGGCACACGATTCAGAGATGCCGCCTTCAAACCTTAAGTCGCTGGTTGAAGCTGCTTCTGCAGGGAAGAAAATCCTCATTGTAGGGAGTGATGCTAATGCACATCACCAGATATGGGGATGTTGGGATGTCAACCAAAGGGATGAGCTGCTTATTGAATATATAATATGTTTCAATCTGGTGAATTGTTATAAAGGGGATAAACCGACCTTTTTTTTACCGGGAACAGGCATGAGATTCTAGATATTACCTTTGTATCGGAAGATATAAGTGGAAGAATATGCGACTGGGAAGTGTTGGATGACCACAGTTTCTCTGATCATCGTTATATTAGTTTTAGCCTTGGAGAAAATACTGGAGTAGTAGTCGCTCGGTTAAACAGAAGAAAGCCCGATTTTAATAAATTTCGCCACAAATTCTGCACCACTATCCCTTCTAGACTAGACAAGGAAGTGAAAACTACGGAGGATATAGACATAGTGGTCAAGCGGATCACGAAGGCCCTGAATGACTCGCTTACGTCAGCATGCTCTATTGTCAAGCCAAGGGGTAAACAGCGACCGTCATGGTGAACTCCAGAGCTCGTTGGTCTAAGGAAGGAATGCAGAAAACTCTTCAATAGAGCAAAAGCCACAAGAGCACCACACAATTGGGACATCTATAATGCTGAGCTAAGAAAATATAAGGGAGAGCTTAGAAAGGCTCAGAACAAATCATGGGTATAATTCTTCAGCTCCATGGTGGATGCATCTGAGGACTCTAGGCTAAGGAATATTCTGTCCTCGAGACCTATTACGGTGAGGTTAATCCAGAAGTCAGAGAATGCACGGACAATGTCTATTGAAGAAACACTAGAACTAATCGTTGATACACATTTCCCGGGAAATTCTCCAACGGCCAACGTGGCGCCAGAAGAGGCTGTAACTGGTATGCATTCGTCGGAGTCTAGTAGGGAAATTGTGTCTGAGCCGAAAATCCTTCGGGCGTTAAAAAGTTTTGACTCCTTTAAGTCGCCAGGCCCTGATGATGTATCACCGGTTGAATTACAAGCTGTGCCTGATGGACTGGTACCCTTGCTTAAGGAGATATACTCTGAAATCTTTTGTATGGTCCTTATATTGCACTTTTTCTCCATAGCAGTCCACCAAACTACTGAGGCGTTAGTAAGTATTGGTCTAATCACGTTCCTGTAGAGTCAGTGGACTATCCTACATAATGCCCAACATTTGTGAGCCTTCTCAGTTCGCTCCTGAATGACTTTGTCAGATATCGAAATCCTTTTGTTGAGGAAACGTGGTGCGTCATTGGCCCATCTTTGCTTCCTCATGAAAATGCATATTTCTGTCTTCTCTGGGTTACCATTGAGACGTTGCATATGCAAGAACTTCTCGGCCATTCTACATAGCTGCATATCAGACGGGTTCAAATGCCTTCTCAGTCAGCATCCTTTATAGGTTATTTATGGTGTTCACACAAAGTAGTGGCGATAAAATGTCCCCTGTGGCGTGCCCTGTGCTACTTTTCCCTTATATTTATGTCATGGGACCAGCAATATATCCATCTACCCTTTAGCATGAGGTTTTTCCAATTTCTAAAGACCCGGTTCACTCGGTGCTGGTCTAAGGATGAGATAAGTGTGTCGGTCCGCACATTGTTAAAAGCCCCTCGATGTCAATGCAAACCGTCAAAGTGCACATCTTGGCAAGGATTGTTCTATTTTATGCACAACTTCGTGCAGGGCAGTCTCCACCGACCTTCTCTTGACATAGACATGCTGTTTGTATCTCAGCAGTTTGGTGGATGTCTTACTCTTTATCATGGTATCCACAATGCGTTCCATGGTTTTGAGTAGAAAGGGCGTAAAGCTTATAGGCCGTAGGCCTTTGGTGTCGCATAACTTGCCTTGGTGGGCTTGGGTATAAACACCAGCCTTGCCTCCTCACAGGCTTTCGGAGTATATGCAAGTTCTGGGCACGCTGTGAAAATAGTGGCCAGATGAGGAGCCAGATAGTCGGTCTCCTTTTCTAGTAACACCGGAAATATTCCATTAGGTCCGGGTGACTTAAATGGTGTGAAGCTGCTCAAGGCTTCTTGATCATAAATTCCGTTATGATAAGGCTTCGATCAACCTCATTATTCCAAAATTCCGGTGTCTCGCGAGTGCCGTCGTATCATGTGAAAATGTGTTTTCATCACAAGCCTCAACATGTCCTCCGCTGTTTCTGCTCTCACTCCCATATCGTCTACTAACGTTTCAGTTTGGCCATGGGTTTTTGAGAGAAACTTTTACATCTTGAGAGCGTTATTAAAAATACCAACCTCTTCGCTGAAAGGCTTCCAGGAGACACGTTTTTCCGCTCTGGCAATCTGATTGTATTTCTTGAGCCGTGTGTAGTACACATCCCAGAATACTGAACTTTTTTTAACAACGAACTCTGTTATAAAGTCTGCGGACCTCTTTCCCAATGTTGCGAATATCCCCGGTCATGCAGTGTTTTTCTTGGGCTGATTTCCTTTCTCGAAGAGGACAACTATCTTCGAAAGAATCCAGCAGTCGTAATCCTGTTGACATTGTGGTTGACTTGGACAATCCAAATTATCTTGCCCAAGTCTTTTTCTGAGTAATCTTCCGAATTTTGGCCAGTTGGTATTTAACTTATTACAGTTTTCATAATTCAGCGCTGGTCGTAAACCTCATGTAGCGATGGCATAAAACCCTAAGTCGGGAGATCGGCCTATATGGCAGCTATATCCAATTCTGAAGCGATCTGGATGTTGAGGGGCCTAACACAATTCACAGTTCCAAATTTCAGCGAAAGCGGATAATAAATGTGGCTTGCAAATCAAAATTTTGCAAATGAACATTCCACTAAAGAAAAAGGGCAAATTTCTCACCTATCAATGAGTGTAGTCCGATTCAAGTTTAAGTTCAATGATAAGGGGCCTCCTTTTTATAGCCGGCGTGCCGCAGTGCTACACCTCTTTGTAAAGAAGTTTTACATGGCATAGTACTTAGCACGCTCCTACTTGTTATTTCGCAAATAAGTTCGGGTATAGGTAGAAATAATAAGATATTTTAATTTCGACTACTTAAACTGAATACCCTGAGTGGTGTAGGGTGTGTAAAAGTCTGTTTTGCCTGACGTTAGCCCATCCTTGACTGTTCTAAAATCTCTACCTCTTTTTTATAACCACCACCGAAGGATGGGGGTATATTAATTTTGTCATTCCGTTCGCAACACATCGAAATATCCATTTCCGACCCTATAAAGTATATATATTCTTGATCAGCGTAAAAATCTAAGACGATCTAGACATGTCCGTCCGTCTGTCCGTCTGTCTGTTGAAATCACGCTACAGTCTTTAAAAACAGAGATATTGAGCTGAAATTTTGCACAGATTTTTTTTTTTTTTGTCCATAAGCAGGTTAAGTTCGAAGATAGGCTATATCGGACTATATCTTGATATAGCCCCCATATAGACCGATCCGCCGATTTAGGGTGTTAGGCCCATAAAAGCCACATTTATCATCTGATTTCGCTGAAATTTGGGACTGGGAGTTGTGTTAGGCACTTCAACTTCCTTCGTCAATTTGGTCTAGATCGAGTCAGATTTGGATATAGCTGCCATATAGACCGATCCTCCGATTTAGGGTTCTTAGGCCCACAAAAGCCCCATTTATTATCCGATTTTGCTGAAATTTGGGACAGTAAATTGTGTTAGGCCCGTCGACATCTTTCGTCAATTTGGCCCAGATCGGTCCAGATTTGGATATAGCTGCCATATAGACCGATCCTCCGATTTAGGGTCTTTGGCCCATAAAAGCCACATTTATTATCCGACTTTGCTGAAATTTGGGACAGTGAATTGTCTTAGGCATTTCGACATCCTTCGTTAATTTGGCTTAGATCGGTCCAGATTTGGATATAGCTGCCATATAGACCGATATCTAGGTTTTAGGGTTTGGGACCATAAAAAAAGCATTTATTGTCCGATGTCGCTGAAATTTGAGACAGTGAGTTCAGATAGGCTCTTCGACTTCCTCCTTCAATTTTGCCCAGATCGGTCCAGATTTGAATATAGCTGCCATATAGACCGATCTCTCGATTTAAGGTTTTGGGCCCATAAAGAGGCATTTATTGTCCGATTTCGCCGAAATTTGGGACAGTGTTTTGTGTTAGGCTCTTCGACATTTTTATGTAACTTGGCCCAAATCGGTCCAGATTTGGATATAGCTGCCATGTAGACCGATAACTCGATTTAAAGTCTTGGCCCCATAAAAGGCGCATTTATAATCCGATTTCTGTGTCAAAACACAGCGACTTATGTTAGGCTTTTATACCTCCGTGTCGTATATGGTTCAGATCGGTTTTTTTTAGATATAGCTACTGTACTTATAAGTATTTGGTCCAAATCGAAATTTTTTTTGATACAACTGATATGGGACATAAGGTATGAAATTTTCACCGAATTTTGATGAAAGGTGGTTTACATATATACCCGAGGTGGTGGGTATCCAAAGTTCGGCCTGGCCGAACTTAATGCCTTTTTACTTGTTGTTTGTTATACATGTAAACTTTGTGTATCATTTAATGACCAGAGATTGTGGCTTTACATACCACTTTTTGTAGTCATCGCTTACATCTTAAGTGGCACAATCAAATCGCAAAACACACGTGGCCAGCTGCGTATGGAAAGTTTGCTGAAGCTCTACTCTATGCATGTTTAGTTTAAGTTTGAGTGTCCCTGGGCAAATTGCCCTCTGCCAGTGTCACATGTCATACAAGTAGAATTGTATCACCGAAGGGACTTCCATCCGTCCATCCATTTTAGCTTTTTTTACCAGTGAGTTTGAGCTGATGGCATTTGAAATGTTTTCCCAGCTCCCGTGTAATTAATCAGAAACTTTCTATGTGTGACAATGTCAAATGTTCGCTTCAAGTGTATTAACGCACCTAAATGAATGTCCAGGCAAACAAAGAAGACAAGTGTGTGGGTGCAGATACACACACATACACACACACACACGCAGGCAAATATAAGTGTATATGTATGCTCATGCACATTGAGAGTTAATTTCCATAAAGACATATAGCAATCGTTTGCCGTAACGCATACAGGGCCACATCAAAGTTTAAACTTTGTCATTTGTCACATGGCTAGCTACCTGGGTCAGAATGAATGGGACGCCGGACAAATGCTTGTCACATGTTTTATTAAATGAGCTATTCATTCCAATCCAATTAACTGACGTGACAAATGATTGAACCGAAGTTTATGGAATAGTGAGCTTATAGTACACAGTGAAAAACACACACAGGCACGTCCAATGATACACCAAGCAGTAACATTGTAATTATCAGTAAGAAATTTCCATATTGATATATGAGCAGGATATTAGTACCAACCAATGCCAGCAATGCTAACATTAGGGATGGGTGATAAATAAAATGCATTGAATTTTGTTTGCCTATTAGGACGAGGAGTGTTTAATTCCCCTTGGAGAAATAAACATATCACCAAAGTAAACCACACACCAATCATGGCATAATGAGTTTCTGTCAAATAAATGTTTTTATACCCACCACCGAGGGATGGGGATGTATTCATTTTGTCATTCCGTTTGCAACGCATCGAAATATCCATTTCCGATCCTATAAAGTATATATATTCTTGATCAGCGTAAAAATCTAAGACGATTTAGCCACGTCCGTCTGTCTGTTGAAATCACGCTACAGTCTTTAAAAATAGAGATTTTGAGCTGAAATTTTGCACAGAATCACATTTATTATTCGATTTTGCTGAAATTTGGGACAGTGAGTTGTGTTAGGCCTTTCGACATCTTTCTCCAATTTGGCCCAGATCGGTCTAGATTTGGATATAGCTGCTGTATAGACCGGTCTCTCGATTTAAAGTCATGCGCCCATAAAAGGCCCATTTATTGCCCGTTTTTTCCACAATTTGGGACAGTAAGTTGTGTAAGGCCCTTCAACACCCTTTTTCAATTGGTCCAGATCGGTCCAGATTTGGATATAGCTGCCATATAGACCAATCTCTCGATCTAAGGTTTTGGTCCCATAAAAGGCGCATTTATTGTCCGATGTCGCCGAAATTTGGGACAGAGAGTTAAGTTTAGCCCCTTGATATACTTATGCAATACGGAACATATCGGTTTAGAATTGGATATAGCTGCTATATAGACCGATCTCTCTATTTTTCGTTTTGGGTCCATAAAAGTCGCATTTATTGTCTGATGTCGCCGAAATTCCTTTCGAAAGGCCTTTCGACTTCCTACTTCAATTTGGCTTAGATCGGTCCAGATTTGGATATGGCTGCCATATAGACCGATCCGACGATTTAGGGCCACATTTAGTATCCCATAATGCTGAAATTCGGGACAGTGAGTTGTGTTAGGTCCTTCGACATCTTTCTTCAATTTGGCCCAGATCGGTCAAGATTTGGATATAGCTGCCATATACAACGATCTATCGATTTAAAGTCTTGCGCCCATATAAGGCGCATTTATTGTCCGATGTCGCCGAAATTTGGGACAGTGAGCACTTCGACATTTTTCTGAAACTTGGCCCCAATCGGTCCAGATTTGGATATGGCGGCCATATAGACCGATATCTCGATTTAAGTCATGACCAAATAAAAGGTGCATTTATAATCCGATTTCATTGAAATTTGACACCGTGACACAGTAAGTGTTAGACTTTTCGACATCCGTATCGCATATGGTTCAGATCGGTTTATTTGTAGATATAGCTACTAAAAAGACTAATATTTTGTTATACACAATCGAACAATGACTTGTACTTATAAGCATTTGGTCCATATGGGAACATATTACGATATAGCTGCTATGGGGCATAAAGTATGCATTTTTCACCGGATTTTGACGAAAGGTGGTTTACATACATATATACCCGAGGTGGTGGGTATCCAAATCAGGTATGGACCGATTTGAACTATTCATAACACAGTTGTTGGAAGTCATAACAAAACACGTCGTGCAAAATTTCAGCCAAGTCGGATAAGAATTGCGCCCTCTAGCGGCTCAAGAAGGCAAGATCCCTGATCAGTTTATATGGCAGCTATATCAGGTTATGGACCGATTTGAACTTTTCCTAACGCATTTGTTGAAAGTCATAACAAAACATGTCGTGCAAAATTTCAGCCAATTCGGATAGGAATTGCGCACTCTAGACGCTCAAGAAAACAAGAGCCCAGATAGGTTTATATGACAGCTATATCTGGTTAAGTATCGATTTCAACCATACTCAGCACAGTTGTTGGAAGTCATAATAAAACATCTCATGCAAAATGTCAATCAAATCGATAAGATCGATAAGAATTGTGGTGGAGGGTATAAAAAAATGATTTTTTAAGTCCCCAACACCTTTAATGGTGAGTTCGGTATAAATAACAGCTATATTGAAATATGGACCGATCTTAATCATGTAGGACACGGATATTGAAAAGCCTTACGTAGGTCACTGTGACAAATTTCAGTGTAATCGGATAATAATTGAGCATGTTATGGGCCCAAGACCTTAAATCGGGAGATTGGTCTATATGGCAGGTATATCCACACGCCCGGAAATAGTTCCCAGTCTTTAGTTTAAGTTTCGTATTTTACTCTCAAATACCTTTCGTTTGAAATCCATATTATCCCGATCGTTTCAGTTTTGATTTTGGGCGCTAATTTGGGGCGGTTTTTGTCCTGGGGCGGCGTCCTGGATGCATGGGTCCAAATTTCCGCCAACCTTCTCCCCCCTTCGGATATCAAAAAATTAAGTAAAATATTTTCAACGGCGGCTCAAACTCTAGCATCTGTAAAATTTCATGAAAATCGGTTTAGCCGTATTTAAGTCTTCACGGAACAGACAAAAACACAAAGTGCAACAATTTCATTTTTGTACCCACCATCGAAGCATGGGGGTATATTCATTTTCTCATTCCGTTTGCAACACATCGAAATATCAATTTACGACCCTATAAAGTATATATATTCTTGATCAGCGTAAAAATCGAAGACGATCTATCCATGTCCGTCCGTCTGTCCGTTTGTGTGTTGAAATCACGCTACAGTCTAAATAAAAATTGAGCTGAATTTTTTTTTTTATCTATTAGCAGGTTAAGTTCGAAGAAGGGCTATATCGGTCTATATTTTGATATTGGGCCGATATAGACCGATCCGCCGATTTATGGTCTTAAACCAATAAAAGCCACATTTATTATCCGATTTTGCTGAAATTTGGGACAGTGAGTTGTGTTAGGCCACTAGATATCCTCCTTTAATATGGTCTAGATCGGTCAAGGCTTGTGTATAGCAGCCATATAGACCGATCTCTCGATTTTAGGTCTTTAGCCCATAAAAGGCACATTTATTGCCCGATTTTGCCAAAATTTGTGACAGTAACTTAAATTAGGCCCCTCGACATCTTCCTGGAATATGGCACAGATCGGTTCAGATTTGGATGTAGCTGCCATATAGACCGATCTCTCGATTTAAAGTTTTGGTCCCATAAAAGGCACATTTATAAGTTGGACCAATATTTTGTTCTACAAAATTGAACGAAGACTGTACTCATTAGACCTCTCAATATCCGGGTCGAATTTGGTCCAAATCGGTCCATATTTCGATAAAGCTGCTATGGAGGCATAGATTATGCACTTTTCACCGCATTATGACGAAAGGTGGTTTACATATGATATGTATCCAAAGGTCGGCCCGGCCGAACTTACCGCCTTCTTACTTGTTTATAATACGTAGATTATTAATCCAAACAGTCAAGGCGATCGGGCTTTGTATCAAGGATAACACAGAGCCCATAACTGCTGTTTCGCAAAAGAGAAAGCTCCTGTAACCGTACTACAGTGATTGCGGTAAATTCTCTAGCAATTTTTCACACACATTAACTTGTGAACCTGGAGCCTACTTTAGTTTTTGGATATGAACTAAGGTTCCCCAACAATACGTGTGATAAATTTCTGAACATTAACAACTTTTGAACGTTTCACCCTAATGTAAGTGTGGACACGTCTGACATTCTTAGTCGACACAAATGCTTACAAAGCAACATGAGATTATCGGTGATTTATTCATGTCAAAGTTCATTGCACCAATTAGCACTCCATGAATATAAACTTGTAATTACATTTCGGTAACGGTGATGTTAAAGAATTTACAGCCCATTATAAGAGCCAAAAACTTGAGTGAGAGTTGTGTTTTTATACCCTCCACCATAAGATGGGGGGTATACTAATTTCGTCATTCTGTTTGTAACTACTCGAAATATTCGTCTGAGACCCCATAAAGTATATATATTCTTGATCGTCGTGACATTTTATGTCGATCTAGCCATGTCCGTCCGTCTGTCCGTCCGTCCGTCCGTCCGTCTGTCTGTCGAAAGCACGCTAACTTCCGAAGGAGTTAAGCTAGCCGCTTGAAATTTTGCACAAATACTTCTTATTGGTGTAGGTCGGTTGGTATTGTAAATGGGCCATATCGGTCCATGTTTTGATATAGCTGCCATATAAACCGATCTTGGGTCTTGACTTCTTGAGCCTCTAGAGTGCGCAATTCTTATCCGATTGGAATGAAATTTTGCACGACGTGTTTTGCTATTATGTCCAACAACTGCGCGAAGTATAGTTCAAATCGGTTCATAACCTGATATAGCTGCCATATAAACCGATCTTGGGTCTTGACTTCTTGAGCCTCTATCGTGCGCAATTCTTATCCGATCAGAATGAAATTTTGCACGACGTGTTTTGTTATTATGTCCAACAGCTGTGCCAAGTATGGTTCAAATCGGTTCATAACCTGATATAGCTGCCATATAAACCGATCTTGGGTCTTGACTTCTTGAGCCTCTAGAGGGAACAATTCTTATCCGATTTGAATGAATTTATGCCCGAAGTATTTCGTTATGATATCCAACAACTGTGCCAAGTATGGTTGAAATCGGTCCATAACCTGATATAGCTGTCATACAAACAGATCTGGGGATTTGACTTCTTGAGCTTTTAGAGGGCGCAATTCCTATCCGATTTGGCTGAAATTTTGCATGACGTATTTTTTTTTACTTTCAACAACTGTGTCAAATAAGGTTCAAATCGGTTCATAACCTGATATAGCTTCCATATAAACCGATCTGGGATCTTGACTTCTTCACCCTTAGAGGTCGCAATTATTATCCGATATGCCTGAAATTTTGTACGATGGATCCTCTCATGACCATCAACAAACGTATTTATTATGGTCTGAATCGGTCTATAGCCCGATACAGACCCCATATAAATCGTTCTCTCTATTTTACTTCGTGAGCCCCAATGGGCGCAATTCTTATACGAATTGGCTGAAATTTTACACAGGTCTCCAACATATAATTTAATTGTGGTCCGAACCGGACCATATCTTGATATCGTTTTAATAGCAGAGCAACTCTTTTCTTATATCCTTTTCTGCCTAAGAAGAGATGCCGGGAAAAGAACTCGACACATGCGATCCATGGTGGAGGGTATATAAGATTCGGCCCGGCCGAACTTAGCACGCTTTTACTTGTTTTTTCTTACAATGATAGATACGACCATAATTTAATAATAAACTCAATTGGAATTGTGCACATGATTTGAAATGGTAAAATTATCTGCCACACTTCGTTAAGATTTGATGGCTTACAAGTCAATTGACAAGAATGATTACACCTAACGAGTTATGAAAATTAAATATACTGATAGAAAAAAGATGTTGCGGATTCTTACACCATTGATGTCATTATCATATACAGGCGCTGTTCAAAATATCGTCAACACGCGGACAATTTGGTGAAATCGGTTTGTTGTTGTTTTATGCACTGACCGTTGTGAACAACATCTCTACAAAAAGTGTATGTATAACAACCATACGTTCAAACGGCGCAATGTGGTAAAGCGTTTGTAAACACACAATCATTGCATGCATGAATGGAACGCAGGTTCGATTCTCAGCAGCGCACAAAAAATGTTTTGAATCTTTAAAAAAAACTGTGCAGTGCACTAGCAGTGTGCACGTCTTTGGACATTTCGTTCGCAAAAACTGTTGTTGATTTATGAATATTTGTGCTTGATTTGAGAACTTCTTTATGTTGAATCACATTTATAAACCAACTAGCTGACCCGAACCCGCCCCGTTGCGCCTTCTTTTATTTTATAAATGGAACAACATTTTCCTTGCAATATTTAACAATATTCCTTGGAATATTTAACAATAAAAGTGCCTTTATCTGAATCCCATATGATCTTTATTGGTCTACGAATTAAAATTTGGATGTAAGGTGTACTCCATTCTTAAAATACTTTATTTCACTTTATATGCAACAAAAATTTCCTTGGAATATTTATTTTCGACAATTAAAGATCTTTTAGTAAAATACCATGCTACGAAAATAGTATATCGCTTGACTAACAATTTAACAATATAAATGCCTTTATCTGTATCCCACATGCTCTTTATTGGTGTAAGAACTTAAGTTTGGATGTAAGGTCTACTCCATTCTTAAAATACTTTATTTCAGACCGCTACATTCATGGTATCTGATTAAGGGGTGTTTTCGGGGGTGAGGTGGTCCCCCAGACATTTGGCCCTGAAAAATATCAGCATCGTGCTCTTCTTTCAAAAACCATTTTTTTAAACCCCATATTGCCATTGGTTAAGGGGAGTTTATACGATGAGGCGTCCGCCAAACACATGGCCCAAAATAGGTTATCAAATTCGTTTTCTAATCTTAAATACCACACATTGGCAAGGTCGAGAAATTTTTACCCTTTGCAGAGTGTTTTGGGGAAGGGGTGATGCCCAAAATACATGATCCTAAATTTGGATATCAAATTTTTATTCTACTCCCAAATACCTTTTTTTCAGCCCCATTTTGTGATGATCACTACAAAATTGCTGCTTGTGGGGTATTTCGGGAAAAATACCCCACTGGGGTATTAACCCCTAGAAAATTGGTCCTGAAAGTGGGTATCAATTCTTGTTCTACCCCCCAAACTTTTCATTTAATCTCCACATTGACATGGTCGGTAAATATGGGCGATTTAGGGGTGTTTTGATGATTGGGTTGGTCCCCCAAACACTAAGCCCGAAAATATATCAGCAACGTGCTCTATTCTCATATATCTATATATCATATATTTGAACACTCATGTTGCCATTGTCCTCAGAATTGGATATCAAATTCGTTTTCTAATCTCTTTTAAACTCCATATTGCAAAAGTCAGCAAATATGTCCGGTTTGGGGTATTGGGCCTTAAAACTATAAATATTTAGTTCCACTCTCTTTACGACCCAAATTGCCTTGGTGAGCAAATACGTCCTAGACAGTTTGTCCCTAATGTTTATATCAGATACGTGGTCTACTCCCAAATACCTTTAATTTGAGCCCCATATTTCTATAGTCGGCAAATGTGACCGGCTTGGGGGGTGTTTTGGGGGATGAGCGGCCACTCAGTGAGTTGGCCTTGAAAATATTTATCGGATTCGTGTTCCACTCTAAAAACCCTATTATTTTAGCCTCATATTGCAAAAGTCAGCAAATACTTACTGTTTGGGTTGTGTTATGGTGGTGGGATGTTCCCATAGACAATTTTCTCGAATATTGATATCAAATTCGTGCTTTACTCCCAAGGACCTTTCATTTGAGCCCCGTATGGCCATGGTCGTTAATTTGTCCCCTTTGGGGAATGTTTTTGGTGAGAGGCTGCCCCCTAACACTTGGTCCCATATTTGGATACCAGATTCGTATTCTACGTTCAAATACCTTTTATTTAACCCCATATTCCTATGGTCAGTAAATAAGTCTTGTTTGGGGGGTGTTTTGGGAAAGGCATGGACCCCCAGAAACGTGGTCCCACATTTGAATATCAGATTCGTATTCTACTCGTAAATACCTTTCATTTGAGTGCCATATTGCCATGGTCGGTAAATATGTCCGATTTAGGGGCGTTTTAGTGCTTGGGGTGGTCCCCCTAACACTTGGTCCGACAATTGCATATCAGATACGGTTTCTTATCCTAAATACCTTTAATGTGAGTCCCATATTGTCTTGATTGGTCTACATATATGTTTGGTATGTTTAAGGGTGGGGCGGCCCCCCTAGGCACCCCATCCGAAATTTGGATACCAAATTTTTATTTTTGGGGTATTATATGAGAGCACACAAAATTTCGCTTGAATCGCACCATCCATCTCCGAGATCTGGTGTTTCTGAAAATTAGGGTAATGGGGAGGGTCCGCCCCCCTTCAGATATCAAACAAATAAAAGCGTGCTAAGTTCGGCCGGGCCGAATCTTATGTACCCTCCACCATGGATCGCATTTATCGAATTCTTTTCCCGGCATCTCTTCTTAGGCAAAAAAGGATTTAAGAAAAGATTTGCCCATATAAACCGATCTTGGGTTTTGACTTCTTGAGCCTCTAGAATGAACAATTCTTATCCGATTTGAATGAAATTTTGCACGACGTGTTTTGTTATAATATCCAACAACTGCACCAAGTATGGTTCAAATCGGTCCATAATCTGATATATCTGCCATATAATCCGATCTTGGGTCTTGACTTCTTGAGCCTCTAGAGTGCGCAATTCCTATCCGATTTGGCTGAAATTTTGCATGACGTATTTTATTCTTACTTTCAACAACTGTGTCAAATGAGGTTCAAATCGGTTCATAACCTGATATAGCTGTATTATAAACCGATCTGGGATCTTGACTTCTTGAGCCAACCAACCAATTTGCCTGAAATTTTGTACGACGGATTCTCTCATGACCATCAACATACGTGTTTATTATGGTCTGAATCGGTTTATAGCCCGATACAGCTCACATATAAATCGATCTCTCTATTTTATTTCTTGAGCCCCCAAAGGGCGCAATTCTTATTCGAATTGGCTGACATTTTACACAGGTCTCTAACATATAATTTAATTGCGGTCCTAACCGGACCATATATTGATATCGCTCTAATAGCAGAGCAAATCTTTTCTAATATCCTGTTTTCCCTAAGAAGGGATGCCGGAAAAAAAAACTCGACAAATGTGATCCATGGTGGAGGGTATAAGATAAGATTCGGCCCGGCCGAACTTAGCACGCTTTTACTTGTTATATATAAGATGTGGTCAATTTGTAAACGTCGCGCATGTTTTTTTCTGTGGGTGTAAGAGAAGGATAACAAGTAAGCGCGTGCTAAGTTCGATCGGGCCGAATCTTATATACCCTCCAACATGGAACGCATTTGTCGAGTTCTATGCGCGGTATCTCTTTTTAGGCAAATAAAGATTATTGAATAAGAACTATTATGCTATTGAAGCTTTATTAAGTTATAGTCCGATTCGGACCATAAATGAATGCTGAACATTGTAGAAGTCATTGTGTAATATTTCAGTTCATTCGGATAAGAATTGCGTCTTGTAGGGGCTCAAGAAGCAAAAGCTGTATCAAGCTTTTGATCGATTCGGACCATAGTAGACACGTATATTGAAGGTCATGAGAGAAGCCGTTGTACAAAATGTCAGCCAAATCGGATGAGAATTGCGCCCTCTAGAGGCTCAAGAAGTCAAGATCCCGGATCGGTTTATATGGCAGCTACATTAGCTTATGTACCGATTTATGACATACTTAGCACAGTTACTGAAAGTCATAACAAAATACCTCATGTAAAATTTCAGCCAAATCAGATGAGAATTGCGCCCTTTAGCGACTCAAGAAGTCATGATCCAAAATCGGTTTATATGGAAGCTATATCAAAACATGAACCGATTTGAATCATACTTAGCGATGTTGTTGGAAGTAATACCAAAACACCACGTGCAACGGTTTATATTGCAGCTATATCAAAACATGGACCAATTTGACCCATTTACAATCCCAACATACCTACACAAATAAGAAGTATTTGAGCAAAATTTCAAGCGGCTAGCTTTACTCCTCGAAGGTAAGCGTGCTGTCGAATGACAGACGGACGGACGGACATGGCTAGTTCGATTTAAAATGACATGACGATCAAGAATATATGTACTTTATGGGGTCTCAGACGCATATTTCGAGGTGTTACAAACAGAATGACAAAATTATTGGGTTGCACAAAAAGTAATTGTCGGTAATATAGTAGTAATATAGTCGGCGTTGACAAATTTTTTCAACGGCTTGTGACTCTGTAATTGCATTCTTTCTTCTGTCAGTTATCAGCTGTTACTTTTAGCTTGCTTTAGAAAAAAAGTGCGCGAAATTTTGTTTACATTTGTTTGTTTGGCGTCAATTTTAATATGGGTACCACATGTATTGAAAGAAATTCATTTAACAAACCGAATCAACGCTTGTGATATGCACCTTAAACGCAATGAACTCGATCCGTTTTTAAAACGAATCATAACTGGAGATGAAAAATGGATTGTTTACACAACGTTAGTCGAAAACGATCATGGTCCAAGCATGGTGAACCAGCTCAAACCACTTCAAAGGCTGATATCCACCAAAAAAAGGTTATGCTGCCTGTTTAGTGGGATTGGAAGGGTGTGGTATATTTTGAGCTGCTTCCAAGCAACCAAACGATTAATTCGGATGTTTACTGTCAACAATTGGACAAATTGAATACAGCCGTCAAGGAGAAGCGACCAGAATTGGTCGATCGTAAAGGTGTCATATTTCACCAGGACAACGCTAGACCGCACACATCTTTGGTCACTCGCCAAAAACTGAGTGAGCTTGGCTGGGAACTTTTGATGCATCCACCGTATAGCCCTGACCTTGCACCATCAGACTACCATTTATTTCGATCTTTGCAGAACTCCTTAAATGGTAAAACTTTCGGCAATGATGAGGCTATAAAATCGCACTTGGTTCAGTTTTTTGCAGATAAAGGCCAGAAGTTCTATGAGCGTGGAATACTAAATTTGCCAGGAAGATGGCAAAAGGTTATCGAACAAAATGGCAATTATATAATTGATTAAAGTTCATTCTAAGTTTTATTAAAAATGCATTTACTTTCTTTTAAAAAATCCGCAATTACTTTTTAGGCAACCGAATAGTATGCCCCACCCTATCGTTGAGGGTATAATGACGACTTCTATATGTTTGTGATTCATTGAAATAGAGATTCGCGAAACCAGAAAGTATATAAAGTATCTTGATTTACCCGTCCGTCAAAATTACAATAGCGTTATAGCGAATAATGGGTTTTTATACCCTCGACCATAGGATGGGAGTGTACTTATTTAGGGATTCTGTTTGTAACTCCTCGAAATATTCGTCTGAGACCCCATAAAGTATATATATTCTTGATCGTCATGACATTTTAAGTCGATCTAGCCATGCCCGTCCGTCCGTCCCTCTGTCTGTCGAAAGCACGCTAACTTTCGAAGGAGTAAAGCTAGCCGCTTGAAATTTTGCAAAAATACTTCTTATTTGTGTAGGTATGTTGGGATTGTAAATGGGCTATATCGGGCAATGTTTTGATATAGCTGCCATATAAACCTATCTGAGGTCTTGACTTCTTGAGCGTCTAGAGGGCGCAATTCCTATCCGATTTGGCTGAAATTTTGCATGACGTGTTTTGTCATGACTTCTAACAACTGTGCTAAGTATGTTTTGAATCGGTCCATAACGTGATATAGCTGCCATACAAGCCGATCTGGGATCTTGACTTCTTGACCCTCCAAAGGGGGTAATTAAATATTATCCGATTTGGCTGAAATCTTGTACAACGGCTTCTACCACGACATTCAACATATGGACCGAATCGGTCAATAGCCTGATACAGCTCTTATATAAACCAATCTCTCTATTTTACTTCTTGAGCCCCTAAAGGGCTCAATTCTTACTCGAATTGGCTGAAATGTTACACAATGACTTCTACTATGGCCTCCTAATCCGACCATAACTTGATATAGCTCCAATATTAAATAAATTATTTTTCTTTATCCTTTGTTTGCCTAAAAAGAGATATCGGGAAAAGAACTCGACAAATGCGATCTATGGTGGAGGGCCGAACTTGGCACGCTTTTACTTGCTATATATATTACAAGGTTAGCCTCTACATTGCGGGATTGGACAACCATTTATTGCAATCTGCAAACTGACAGCTTTATCGTGAAGCTTGACATTTTTGAGGATATACGTACCCAGAACGTTTTGACATACGAGCGCTATTGGTGTTGTTTGCAGTAACTTAAAAGATTAATCTCGCCCAAAAAAATGGAATTAATAGCCTGTTTGTGGACGTCGAACAATAGTCCAGACGAACAAAACGACAATCGCTCGAAATCGAATCTTTTTATACCCACCACCGTAGGATAGGGGGGATATTCCTTTGGTTATTCCGTTTGCAACACATCGAAATACCAATTTCCGATCCTACAAAGTATATATATTTCGGATCGTCGTAAAATTCTAAGACGATTTAACGATGTATGTGTGTCTGTTCTTCTGTCCGTCTGTCTATCGTCTGTTGTAATCCCTCTATAGCCTTCAAAAATTGAGATATTGAGCTTAAGTTCTTGAACGGGCCAAATCGCACCATATTTGAATACAGCTGCTATATAGACCGATTTTCCGATGCTCATAAAAACTAAAATTTTCATCCGATTTTGCTGAAATTTGAAACAGTGAGTAATTTAAGACTTCCCGACAACTGACCCAAAAATGGTTCAGATCGGACTATATTTAGATATAACTACCACATAGAATGATCTGCCGATAAAGGGTCAGAAGACCATAAAAGCTTTATTTACTACCCGATCTAGCTGAAATTTGCAACAGTTGGTTATTTTAAGCCTCCCAACATCTGACCTAAATATGGATTAGATCGGTCCTTATTTAGAAATAGCTGCCATATAGAAGGATCCACCGATAAGGGGTCTTAAAACAGTGGTTAACTTTAAGCCTCCCAACATCTGACCCAAATATGGATTAGATCGGATTACATTTAGATATAGCTGCCATATAGACCGATCTGCCGATAAAGGGTCTGAAGCCCGTAAAAGCTTTATTTTTTAAACCGATTTCGCTAAAATTTGAAGCAGTGGAATATTTTTAGCCTCCTGACATCTAATCGATGTATGGTTCAGATCGGACTATATTTAGATATAGCTGCCATATAAACCGATATGCCGATAAAGGATCTGAAGCCTATAAAAGTTTTATTTTTTATCCGATTTCCCAGAAATTTAAAACAGTAGGTAGTTTTAGGCCTACCAACATCTGACCCAAATATAGTTCAGAGCGGACTTTAGTTAGATATAGCTGCCATATAGACCGATCTCCCGATAAAGGGTTCTCCCCACAAAAGCATTCTTTTTTATCCAATTTCACTGAAATTTGAAACAGTAAGTAGTTTTAGACCACCCGACATCCGACCCAAATATGGTAAAAATGGGACGGTATTTAGATATAGCTGTCATATACACCGACTTGCCGGTTAAGGGTGTGAAGCTCATAAAAGCTTTATTTATTACCCGATTTTGTTGAAATTTGAAATACATAATTCAACAGTGACTTATATTTATAAGACCACTCAATGTCCGTGCCGAATTTGGGTTCATAAGTTATCCAATTTTCATCGGTTTGTGACGAAAGGGGGTTTATTTATATACCCGAGGTGGTGGGTATCCAAAGTTCGACTCGGCCGAACTTAATGCCTTTTTGCTTGTTTTAGTTGATCTAGTCCAATGCACAAAGTTTATTCAATAACTAAGTTTGCTTGTCATCTTATGTGTTTGTTTGTCAACATCCACATTATATTTGAAAAATTTCACAATAAAGGACATATTCATTCTTCAGGTGGCTTTTTGCGTCTACATCGCATATCACAATGTAAGAGACACAAAGCCTATTGATACAAAATCGATTATTTTAACATTTAAAGCTCCACGTAAAGGCAGTCGGCATTCGGCAATCAACAAAATGAATGGTGGCCCTGCAGAATATTTCAATTACATGAAAAGTACTTGAATTCCCTCCGCGCATCCGCCAAAATCCCTCGTTTGCAGTAAAACACTTTTTAACGACTTCGCTTGCAAGCTCCATTGTAAAGCCGCCAGACTTGGTGGAAAAAGTGAAAAGCAGCGAAGCAAAAAACCAGCGACCTGTGCACAACGTTAACAAAAGTTCATAAATAAACTGTGGCAACAGCCTTAAGGGTGTCATAAAGGAGAGGCAGAATGGGTGAACGAGAGCAATTTTACGAATTACGACAAAGTGAGGATGCCGAAAAAATAAGCATAACTCAAAACGCACATTGCCCCATAGCACACCACAGCACACCATTTGGTCGGCTCTATGATGTTCAAATAATGTTTCATCGTATTTTTCGGCTCCAAATGGCGGTCATATGGTTCCAAATCGAACTTTGCAAATAAATATGTATATATGTGTTTCACTCACTTACAGTGTGTGCGTTTTAATATTGAAAGTGAAAATTATGGCTGTTTGTTTGTGGGTAGCTATCTGCCACTGCTCATCCCCAAAATCTCTTGACACAGAAAGTCTTTTTAGTCTATCGTTTAGCGAACGTTCCAGTTTGAAATGACATATTTATGAACCAAAAGTAGGGTAAAGAATAGGAGTTTCTTTAGTGCTTGCTTTTTGTCATTTTCTTCTATAGTCTATTGTTTTGCTTTGAAGGTAAAGAAATATAAGGATCTTTTTTGTAATAAAGGGTGATTTTTTTGAGGTTAGGATTTTCATGCATTAGTATTTGACAGATCACGTGGGATTTCAGACATGGTGTCAAAGAGAAAGATGCTCAGTATGCTTTGACATTTCATCATGAATAGACTTACTAACGAGCAACGCTTGCAAATCATTGAATTTTATTACCAAAATCAGTGTTCGGTTCGAAATGTGTTCATTCACCGTAACGTTGCGTCCAACAGCATCTTTGAAAAAATACGGTCCAATGATTCCACCAGCGTACATACCACACCAAACAGTGCATTTTTCGGGATGCATGGGCAGTTCTTGAACGGCTTCTGGTTGCTCTTCACTTCAAATGCGGCAATTTTGCTTATTTACGTAGCCATTCAACCAGAAATGAGCCTCATCGCTGAACAAAATTTGTCAAAATTTGAACACATTTCGAACCGAACACTGATTTTGGTAATAAAATTCAATGATTTGCAAGCGTTGCTCGTTAGTAAGTCTATTCATGATGAAATGTCAAAGCATACTGAGCATCTTTCTCTTTGACACCATGTCTGAAATCCCACGTGATCTGTCAAATACTAATGCATGAAAATCCTAACCTCAAAAAAATCACCCTTTACATGAAGAAAGATTTTGTTCAGCAGACGCATAAGCTCGGAAATGTGTATGAATTTGGTAGCATTGTGCAAGACACAATGTGTAGTCAGGATTACTTGCTAGGTGACAGATTTGCGAGAAAATTATTTTGAAAAGAAACACCGCTAGAAGTGTAGTTTTCAAGAAGAATTAAATCGGCAATAATTCCATGTTATGGGGAGAGAATTCACACTTATTATAAATGCATATAACGTTACACACAATTTGAGATGATTTAAATGAGTTTTGAAGAAACGTAATTGCCAATTTTTCAGGCAAATCAGAAAACAGACACCAGACTACTGGTGAACGCGTTTCGATTATTAGTTAGGCAATCGTTATCAACACCATCATGGATCATATCCGTTCATCTGACTGGCCCACAGTCCAAATCACACCGCACAGTAGAATAGAATCGAAAATATGTAACAAGGCGTTAAGTTCGGCCGGGCCGAACTGTATATAACCTCCACCTACTAGGGTATATATGTAAACCATATTTCGTCATAGTCCGGTGAAAAATGCATTCCTTATACCCCAAAAACCAATAAGTTCAAGTCATTGTTCAATTGTGTATAAAACAAGTAAAAACGTGCATAGTTCGTCCGGGCCGAATCTTATATGCCCTCCACCATGGATCGCATTTGTCGAGTTCTTTTTCCGGTATCTCTTCTTAGGCAAAACAGGATATAAGAAAAGATTTGTTCTGCCATTAGAGCGATATCAAGATATGGTCCGGTTTGGACCACAATAAATTATTTGTTGGAGACCTGTGTAAAATGTCAACCAATTCGAATGAGAATTGCGCCCTTTGGGGGCTCAAGAAGTAAAATAGAGAAATCGATTTATATGGGAGCTGTCTCGGGCTATAGACCGATTCTGACCATAATAAACACGTATGTTGATGGTCATGAAAGAATCCGTCGTACAAAATTTCAGGCAAATCGGATAATAATTGCGACCTCTAGAGGCTCAAGAAGTCAAGATCCCACATCGGTTTATATGGCAGCTATATCAGGTTATGAATCGATTTAAACCTTATTTGACACAGTTGTTGAAAGAAAAAATAAAAAACGTCATGTAAAATTTTAGCCAAATCAGATAGGAATTGCGCCCTCTGGAAGCTTAAGAAGTCAAGTCCCCTGATCTGTTTATATATGGCAGCTATATCAGTTTATGGACCGATTTCAACCATACTTGGCACAGTGGTTGTACATCATAACTAAACACGTAGTGCAAAATTTCATTCCAATCGGATAAGAATTGCGCACTCTAGAGGCTGAAGAAGTCAAGACACAAGATCGGTTTATATGGCAGCTTTATCAAAACATGGACCGATATGGCCCATTTACAATACCAACAGACCTACACTAATAAGAAGTATTTGTGAAAAATTTCAAGCGGCTAGCTTTACTCCTTCGGAAGTTAGCGTGCTTTCGACAGACAGACGGACGGACATGGCTAGATCTCTAGAGGGCGCAATTCTTATCCGATTTGGCTAAAATTTTGTACAACGGTTTCTCTCATGAACTTCAACATACGTGCCTAATATGGTCTGAATCGATCAATAGCTTGATACAGCTCCCATATAAACCTATCTCCAGATTTTGCTTCTTGAACCCTTACAAGGCGCAATTCTTATCCGAATGAACTGAAATATTGCACAATGACTTCTACAATGTTCAGCATTCATTTATGGTCGGAATCGGACTACAACTTGATATAGCTCCAATAGCATAACAGTTCTTATTCAATATTCTATGTTTGTCTAAAAAGAGATACCGCGCATAGAACTCGACAAATGCGATCAATGGTGGAGGGTACATAAGATTCGGCCCGGCCGAACTTAGCACGCTTTTACATGTTAGTAGCTATATCTGAAAAAAAAAAACCGATCTGAATCATATACGACACGCATGTCGAAAAGCTTTACATACGTCATTGCGTCAAATTTCAGTAAAATCTGATTATAAATGCGACTTTTATGGGTCCAAAACCTTAAATCGAGAGCTCGGTCAATATGGCAGCTATATCCAAATCTATACCGATCTGAGCTAAATTGCAAAAAGTTTTCTAAGGGCCCAACAAAACACACTATCAAAACTTTCTGCAATAAATGTGCCTTTTATGGGTCCAATACCTTAAATCGGGAGATCGGTCTATAAGGCATCTATATTCAAATCTAGACTGATCTGGGCCAAATTGACGAAGAATGTCGAAGGGTCTTACACAACTGGCTTTTATGGCCCAAGACCCAAATCGGCGGATCGGTCTATATGGGGGCTGTTTCAAGATATGGTCCGATATAGACCATCATCAAAATTGCTTATGGACAAAAAAGAATCTGTGCAAAGTTTCAGCTCAATATCTCTATTTTTCGGAAATAGATATTTCGGAAATGGATATTTCTATGTTACAGCACATCGAACGGAATCCCAAAATGAATATGGCCTCATCCTTCGGTGGTGGGTATAAAAATTGCCAATTTTTCAGGCAAATCAGCACACAGATACCAGACCACTGGTGAACGCGTTTCGATTATGGGTGAGACAATCATTTTCAAAACTAACATTGATTATATCCGTTCATCTGACCGGCCTACAGCTCACATCACACTGCACAGTAGAATAGAATCGAAAACAAGTAAAAGCGTACGAAGTTAGGCCTGGCCGAAACTATGGAACCAACCACCATGGGTTCTGCTAAAAATATATACAACCTACATTTAGTTGAAGGGTATAATTTTATTCTACATACCAAACCTCTGTCAAAATAGCAAAATTTAAGCTTCTAGGAACCGGGAGATTAGTTTATGTGGCAGCTATATCGGGATATAGACCGTACACCACATGCAAAATTTCAGACAAATCGGACAAACATTTTGGCTTGTAAGGCCTCAAGAAGTCAAATCGAGAGATCGGTTCATATGGGAGCTTTTTCAGGCAATAGACCGCTTTGGACTGTATTTGGCACAGTTGTTGGAAGTTATAACAAAACAATATACCCAAAATTGTTGCGAAATTGGAAAAAAAATGATAGTTGTAAGGCTCAAGAAGTCAAACCGGGAGATCGGTTTATATGGGAGTTATATCAGGTTATGAACCGATTTAGACCGTACTTAGCACCGTTATTGGAAGTCATAACGAAACACCCCATACTAAATTTAAGCCAAATCGGATGAAAATTGCGACCTCCAGGGGTCCAAGAATTCAAATCGGGAGATCGGTTTATATGGGAGCTATATCAAAATATGAACCCATATGGCCAATTTGCATTCTCCAACGACCTACATCAACACTAAGTATCTGTGCAAAATTTCAAGCGGTTAGCTCTATGCGTTCGACCGCTATCGTGATTTTGACAGACGGATGGACGGACGGACATGGCTAGATCGAATCAGAATGTCGAGACGATCGACAATATATATACTTTATTGGATCGCAGATCAATATTTTGAGGTGTTACAAATGGAATGACTAGGTATGTCTATCCCCTTTCTATGGTGGTGGGTATTTCGGCTGCCAAATCTTTATTTGTTCTCTGATTTTCAAAAATCCCTAAAAAATGTCCGCATCAGGTATACAATATCTCCACTGTTTTCGAAAATTTGCCATTTTTATACCCAGCACCGTAGGGTAGGGGGTATATTCATTTTGTCATTCCGTTTGCAAAACATCGAAATATCAATGTCCGACCCCACAAAGTATATATATATATATATATCGTCGTAATATTTCAAGACGATTTAACTATGTCCGTGTGTCTGTCCGTCCGTCTGTTGTAATCACTCTAGAGCCTTCAAAAATTGAGATATTGAGCTGAAATTTGACACAGGTACTTCTTTTTGATACACGCTGGTTAAGTTCATGAATGGGCCAAATCGGACCATATTTGGATATACCTGCTATATAGACCGATTTTCCGATAAAGGGTCTAATGCCCATAAAAACGTTATTCTCATCCGATGTTCCTGAAATTTGAAACAGTGAGTAGTTTAAGGCTTCCCGACAACTGATCGAAATATGGTTCAGATCGGACTATATTTATATATAGCTATCATATAGACCGATCTCACGATAAAGTTCTGAAGACCATTAAAGCTTTATTATACCCTCCACCATAAGATGGGGGGTATACTAATTTCGTCATTCTGATTGTAACTACTCGAAATATTCGTCTGAGACCCCATAAAGTATATATATTCTTGATCGTCGTGATATTTTATGTCGATCTAGCCATGTTCGTCCGTCTGTCCGTCCGTCCGTCCGTCTGTCTGTCGAAAGCACGCTAACTTCCGAAGAAGTAAAGCTAGCCGCTTGAAATTTTGCACAAATACTTCTTATTAGTGTAGGTCGGTTGGTATTGTAAATGGGCCATATCGGTCCACGTTTTGATATAGCCGCCATATAAACCGATCTTGGGTCTTGATTTCTTGAGCCTCTAGAGTGCGCAATTTTTATCCAATCAGAATGAAATTTTGCACGACGTGTTTTGTTATGATATCCAACAACTGTGCCAGGTATATATACCGATGTTGCATCTTGACTTCTTGAGCCACTAGAGGGCACAATTCTTACCCACTTTGGCTGAAATTTGCATTATGTGTTTTATTATGGTTTCCAATAGCTATGATAAGTATGGTCAGATAAGTGACTTTTCGAGTCACTAGAGGCTGCAATTCTTATCCGGTATCCAACATTCAATTCAGCTATGGTTCTAGTCGGACCATAACTTGATATAGCTCCAAAAGCATATCATTTCTCTTCTTTTCTCCTTTGTATGCCAAAAAAGAGATATCGGAAAAAGGACTCGACAAATGGACGACGTGGTTTGTTTGGTGAGAGCTATTCTGAGAATATATCCAACTTTTTTTTACCCAAAATGCAAGAGCTTGATTTGCATGACATGTGGTTTCAACAAGACGGTGCCACATGCCACACAGCACGCGTAGCCTTGGACTTATTGAGGGGCGAGTTCGGTGAACATTTTATTTCACATAACGCCTTTAGACCTTTTTTATGGGGCTATTTTACAGCTCATGTCTATAAAGACATGCCGCCCACAATTGACCCATTGGAAGCCAACATTGAAGCATTTATTCGTCATTCCGCCTGTATATTGTTTTTCCTTACTGGTCATTAAATGCTTGGGTGTACAAAACATTGTGGGTGTTCATACCATCTATTTTGTCTTATCTCAATTTACTGCCATACCCACTTTCACAGATTCTCTTTCGATTTTTTTAAAAGCTACTGTTACCATTTCCGGTGACCGACCTATGATATCGAAGTCGTCAGCAAAGGCGAATAGCCTGGGTTCTCTAGTGGGTAGTGTGCCATATCTATTCACATATGTATCTATGGTTGCCCAAAAAGTAATTGCGGATTTTTCATATAGTCGGCGTTGACAAATTTTTTCAACGGCTTGTGACTCTATAATTGCATTCTTTCTTCTGTCAGTTATCAACTGTTACTTTTAGTTTGCTTTAGAAAAAAAGTGCGCGAAGGGAGCATTTTCGTCATATTTTACTTTATTATTTCCGTAAAGGAAGAAACGCCGAGCAGGTTGCTAAGAAGTTACGAGATGTGTATGGTGATAAAGCCTTAAAAGGAAGACAGTGTCAAAATTGGTTTCGCAAATTCCGTTCTGGAGATTTTCCACTTAAAGATGAGCCACGTTCAGGTCGGCCAAATGAAGTTGATGTGGAATACTATGAGCGTGGAATACTAAATTTGCCAGGAAGATGTCAAAAGGTTATCGAACAAAATGGCAATTATATATTTGATTAAAGTTCATTCTAAGTTTTATTAAAAATGCATTTACTTTCTTTTAAAAAATCCGCAATTACTTTTTGGGCAACCCATAGTATTATCTTCTCCATCTCCCTGTGAGAAACCTGCAAATTGTAAATTTTGCCCACGAAAATTCCACTAAGGAATAGGAGCAAGCTTCTCACGTATCAATGAGTGCAGTCCGATTCAAGTTTAAGCACAATGATAAGGGGCCTCCTTTTTATAGCCGAGTCCGAACGGTGTACCGCAGTGCGACACCTCCTTGGAGAGAAGTTTTACGTGGCGTAGTACCTCACAAATGTTGCCAGCATTAGGAGGGGAAAACCACAGCTGAAAATTTTTTTCTGATGGTCTCGCCAGGATTCGAACCCAAACGTTCAGCGTCATAGGATATACTTACCTCTACGCTACGGTGGCCGCTACCTAGTTTGATAAAAAATCGGAAGGAAACATATATCAGCAATTGTCGTCTTGTATAGTTTTTTTAATATTGCAGGGATACCAAACTCAGACATGGCTTGAAATACTTTTGAACATAGAAGGCTGTCGAAAGCGCATTTGTAGTCAACGAAGATATGTTAAGAGTTGACCTGTCCTTTAAGAGTCTTGTCCAGAATTGAGCTTTGTTTGAATATCTCTTCTATGTTGAATTTACCATTTCTAAAGCCGCATTGATAAGGCGCAATTGTCTCATTGACTTTAGGTTTTAACATTTCACACATTCCGCTCGAGAGTATCTTGTATACGATGGGGAGGAGACTTATTTATCTGTATTTAACATATTCAGCTTTGTCTGCTTTCTTGTGTACGGGACTTAGAAGTCTGAGGTTCCAATCATCGGGTATGCAGTCTTCTAGCCACATCACGCAGACGAGCTATTGCATAAGCCTTATCAGTATGACGTTTCCGGTCTTAAATAGTTTAGCGGGCAACCCATCGGCTTCTGCTGTCTGGTTGTTCTTCAGCCGGGTCACTGCTACTTGGACCTCATTCTGACTGCGGTATCCTCTTCGCCGCCAACGTTGGACACTAGCAGCTGGGTAAAATGTTATTTCCATATCCCAAGCACACTATCTGTATCAGTTACCAGATTTCCTTCTTTGCCTCTGCAGGTGGATGTGCCTGTACCAAAGCCATCGGTTTCATATTGCTTCCTTTAAACCTGACTTACTATTTGAATTCTGGATCACCTTAAGGTCTTATGAACTTCAGTGTACTCTTTTAGTTTCTGGCTACTGAAAAATCTTTCACTATTCAAGGAAAAGGAACATAAAATTTGGCCCGGCATTTTATATAATTTACATTTGTGAAGTAAATGAAAATAAACTAAAGAGAACGAGAATATTCTCAACTGCCTAGTCATAGCTAAAACTACAAAGTCCCAGTTGGCGTAGGCGACACGCCTAACCTGCTTTTGTATGAAAGGCTTTTTTTTGCAAAGTATTTATATTTTTATTGTATTTTTTGTTTAGTTTAGTTTGTCTCTCTCCTTTTGCCAGCGTTTTTAGCTAGAGCCTTTGTTATTGGCAAACTGCCTCTTGAGCGCGGAAAATTACGAATGAAAGAGCCACTTTCGCGATTGAATGAAATACGATTTTATTGTGAAATGGCAGAAACGACTGTTGTTTCTGAGAGGGATGTTAGTTTGCAATATAAAATATTTAATGCCCATTAATCGTTAGATGGTATTTTGTTAGAGCACCTACTTTGCTCGTGTCCTCAAGGACTTGCGTGATTTTTGTTTTGATTGCCCATTTGGAAACTAATTTCCCCTGACAGAGATAAACAATAACAAACATTTCGAGGACTTTAAGTTGGGGAAAAATTCCAAAGAAAGTGATATAAAAACTTGCTTTATTGTTGTAATCGAATAGAAATCATTTATGGACCAATTTCATTCTCAAGGATATCCATCAAACTTGAAGTGCTAATGACTGAATATAAAGATTGCCATCGAAATATGTTTGTCGCCGTTCAGGGCTAATTTTATGTAATTGGCTCGGATATTATTAGAGTGGGTAGGCTTTATCTTTGAAAATTATTGAGCTAAGCCGAATGCACAGACAAAGATGTGTAAGACTATGAGATTATTCTAAAGAACAACAGAAAGCGTGCTAAGTTCTGCCCGGTCGAATCTAATATACCCTCCTCCATGGATCGCATTTGTCAAGTTCTTTGCCCGGTATCTCTTTATAGGCAAACAAAAGATAATGGATAGTAAGTAAAAGCGTGCTAAGTTCGGTCGGGCCGAATCTTGGGAACCCACCACATTGGATTCTGTTGTAAGTCGCAAGAGAACAATGCATGCAAAATTTCAGCAAATTCGGACAAAAATTGCGGCTTCTAAGGATTCAAGAAATCAAATCGGGAAATCGGTTTATATGGGAGCTATATCAGGTTAAAGACCAATTTAGACCCTACTCGACACAGTTGTTGAAAGTCATAACAGGACACCATGCGGACAAATGTAAGTTTTGCCCATGAACATTCCACTAAGGAATAGGGGTAAACTTTTTACACATCAATGAGTGCAGTCCGATTCAAGATTAAGCTCAGTGATAAGGGGCCTCCTTTTTATAGCCGAGTCTGAACGGCGTGCCGCAGTGCGTCATCTCTTTGGAGAGAAGTTTTTACATGGCATGGTACCTCACAAATGTTGCCAGAATTATTAGGGGAAAAACACCACTGAAAATTTTTTCTGATAGTCTCGCCAGGATTCGAACCCATGCGTTCAGCGTCATAGGCGGACATGCTAACCTCTGCGCTATGGTGGTCCCACCATGCGGACCTTTCCTTCTCTTCCTTTAATTGGCCAAGACAGAATTCATGACAGAAATGGTTCCCAACTTTCTCCATTTTCTTTATCTGCTCGGTTGTGCAGGGCGTTTTGGGAGTTGAAACCATCCATTTCGTCTTATCTCCGTTTACTGCCAGACCTATTTTCTCTTCGATTCTTTCAAAGGCTGCAGTTACTACTTCCGGTGACCGACCTATGATATGGATGTCGTCGGAATAAGCGAGTAGCATGTGTTCTCTTGTCATTAGTGTGCCATATCTATCCACATCTGCATGTCGTATAATCTTTTCCAGCAGGATATTAAAGAGATCACACAATAGGCTGTCTCCTTGTCTGAAACCTCGTTTGGTATTAAATGGTTCGGAGAGATTCTTTCCTATTCTTACTTAGGAACGCATATCAGCAAGTGTCATCCTGCAGGGTCCTATTAATTTTGCAGGGATACCAAACTCAGACATGGCTTGAAATACCTTTGAACGTAACGGAGTATCGAAGGCGGCTTTGTAGTCAACAAAGAGATGGTAGGTGTTGATTTGTCCTTCTCGGGTCTTTTCCAGGATTTGGCGCAGTGTGAATATCTGGTCTAGGGTGGATTTACCAGGTCTACAGCCACATTGATAGGGCCCAATTATCTCATAAACTTTGGGTTTTAATTTTTCACACAGTACGCTCGAGAGTACCTTGTATGCGATGGGGAGGAGACTTATTCCTCTGTAGTTGGCATATTCCGTCTTGTCTCCTTTCTTGTGTACGGGACATAGTATGCTGAGGTTCCAATCATCGGGTATGCGTTCTTTTAGCCAGATTGCTCAGATAAGCTGATACATACGCCTTATCAGCGTGTCGCCTCCGGTCTTAAATAGTTCAGTGGGTAACCCGTCGGCTCCTGCTGCCTTGTTGTTCTTTAGGAGGTAAACATTCTATACCATCATCAGGAATTGGTTCTGCGGTATCCTCTTCGCCGCCAAAATCGGACACTAGCAGTTGGGCAAAATGTTCTTTTCATATCCTCAGCATTGTAGTGTGCAAGGGTCTAGTCTGAGCAAAACTCCACATAAATGTCTATAGATGAAACAAAACGGCATGGCACGCATATTTCACCGGCCTTATTGCTCGTCGGATGGGGGGGATCTTGCCAATGTTCATCGTTTAATTTTACCAACTACCAGCTTTAATGTTAATGCGTGCACGAATGATAGCAAAACCAAAACAAAAGAAAGTCAGATAGAATAGACAAATACACAAAGTATAAGGGGGTCACAACACCAGAGGATCTATTTCCGACATCATTCGATCGGCTGTGCTAAGGTGTAAGCTGCACAGCATGCCCTCCCTTCCTGTTTACCAAAAGCATCCAAAGAAATTGCTTCTTGGTTGGTAAACCCATAATATTTACCCTACCTTCCTTTACCGACCCTACAAATCAAACTCAAAGGTTTGGGCTTACTCCATATTAAACAAATTCATTAAATTTATTAAGAAAAAGTTCATTATCAAATCCGGTCGCTCACTATAGAGATGAATCACATCATACTTTAAAAACAGACAAAAAAAATATAATAAAAGAAATATTAAAGTCAAGGCTAACAACCAATTTTTTTGTATATCTAAATTGATCCTTTAATTTACTAAAATTATTTTCATAACTCTTAAAAAAACTAATCATTTAAATTAAATCTCAAAACTTAACAAGAAGGGTTAAAAAAAAAACACGGCATGAAAAAAAATATTTATATAATATATCAAATAAGAATCAATAGGCGAGTTTATTTGAATTCATAGCACGGCAGAAAAAAAACTAAATCGGCTGTGAAACAAACTTCGTTTAAAAGGCTCATTATGAAAAAAATGATATGTAGCTGTGTGAGTGTATTTCCATTTGTACTTCTGTTAAAGTAAAACAGCTGTGGGTGCATTGACCCCTTTTTTCCCTTACTTCATTTTTTTCCTCTAATCACACATACATCAACACAACCCACTCGGTTGTATAAAACGAAAAACTAATTTTAAATCGCGAAGTTTTGACTAATATGCAGCCAAATTTCAATAAAAATGGTATCAAATGTAAAAACAATATTTTATAGGCATACTGGGCTAGATATGTCAATGATCAAAAGGCACAAAACGTACATTCATATAAAAAATATTGCCAAAAAAAATGTATCAAAGCTATTTCAATCGAAGCAGTGCTTTTCAGACCCAAGAACATTTTCTGAGAGTCTTGTTAACAGCGAATCAACATAGTTAACAGAGGTTCCAATAGCATGTTAACACTTTAGCATTGACATATCCACCAGCACAGAATCAGATATATATGTATATGCAGGATATTTAACTGAACAAACACAAACAGATCATCTGAAAGTTGCCAACTTGCAAAAATTCCAATTTAAAAATTATGGGGGAAGATTTAAAACATTTTTAAATTAATTTAAAAGAAAAAAATTATTTAATTTGACAAAAATTACCTGAGAGAGGTAACGGCATCTCTCTCACTCTCCGAAAAAAAATAAATCTGTTTGGCTTTGCTCAGTGGTAGTATAACAGTTTGCACTTACTTGGTTTTTGTTGGAGCTCCCACGTTGAAAGGCCTTTCGAGGGGTGAGGGGTTATTAAAACAAACCAGCAAACTCCAGCCAATTGCAAGTTTTTAACAAAATACGCGGCATACACAAGAAATCACTTTTTTCAATATAGTCTTTAACATTTGATACGATTCACTCTATCGGTTTTTTTTATATTCGCCTTTTTCTAAAACATTGGATTGCCAAACTACTTTTACCAAAAAAAACTCTCAATTAGGCATTAACTTTTTGTTTCACTTCCGATTCGGTTCTCCATCTCTGCCTTACAAATGAGCAAAAATTAAACTATATAACACTTGAGGCCAATTACATGGGCAAAAATACGGAAAAATAATTATTTTTTCAAGGTCTTTTTTTTTTTAGCAAGTTACAAAACCTAAGAATTAGCACGCAAGAGTTTTTTTTTCCTTTTCGAGAGTGATTTTTCAACCAAAACGCGTTTGTTTCGATTCCCGAAAAACAAAAACTAAATGAGTTGCACCAATCCCGACGGCTCTTTTTTTTTCATGTACTTGAAACCAAGACAAACGATCCATTTAAAACACCAGAGTCCACTGATCAAAAAAAATGAAAAGACTTTTGTTAGACTCTCTCAGGCAGCCAAATCTGCACAGCAGAAACAGAGAAATCCATATGAGCACAGGGAAAGGGGGAATCCTAGAATCAGAGAAACAAGGCCCACAGAACAATGAGTTCTCAAAAGAAATTGAGAAATTGTTTAGAAAAAATGCAACCTTACCAAATGTATTAATCCAGGAGTTAAATGATCACAGGGGACCAACACTCCAGCTTTGGGGATAAAACCCTCAGCAAAAAGAAAATGCAGGAAACCAACACTTGCAACAATTATTTACCCGCGATTTTATAAATAAACATCGATTCTGCAGGACAATAAAAAAATAAAAATTGAGGAGAACTGCCACCAACAAAAAAAAATTTAATCCCTTTTTTACTAAAGCAAGGATAACGCTTTTACACTTTTAAAGAATCTCAAGTCCTTTACGACACAAAAACTTAAACTTTTGGGTGCACACGGTTGCAAGGTTGGAGCAAAATGGATCTCAAATCAGTCTGCTACCACCTTTTGTAGCCTTGACCTAAACAATGGGGCAAATTGCTGAATTACTACCACAAATTAAAATTCTCAAAACCAAAAATGTCTTCTTTCACATACATGCCACAAATACAATAATAATCCATTTGTGAGTGTATGGGAACTCCAATGCGAAAGAAAAAGCTACAAAGAACATAGAAAAGAAGTTAACATTCACCACTATGGCTAAGGGGAAATTATAGCAACTTTTCAATATGGAGACAAAGTGCTCTAAACCTATGATTTGGTCGGACTTATATGTGTGGATGTTAACAACCAAAACCATTTTCCACCTTATCCAATAGTTGTCAAAAAAAAGAAAACCAAAAGGAAAAAAAAATTAAACAACTCATTTGAACTTTGATGTGATCAAATGATCAAAAAAAAGAAAACAAATGAAATGAAACAAACAAAAAAAAAAAATAAATAAATAAAAAATATAAATGTATAAAGAAACACTGCTGCCGGTATTCGAACTCACGCTCACCGGTTCGTAGGCTGTAACGCTTCCCCTAGGCTACCGCCTATGATGCGTCTCTGTTAGCTAAGTGATTATAACACATGATCACACTAAGCTTTGAATCATCAACAGCGGTCAATGTAAGTGAATCCAACTGTAACAGTGCTACAAGGAAGAAGAAGAAGAAAAACAGCATAGGCAAAGCTCCAAATATGTTCCAATAAGGGAACAACATGAGACAAGCAATCACAACAACAAAAATACTCTAGCATCCACATTGTATGTTAACTCGCGTTGGGGTTGGAAAAAAAACAGGAATGTCCATATCTATTATCAGGCGGGCCAATTCCAAGAAATATATTCATATTGGGTACATCGACATGCGCCACTACAAATACCCCCCGCCAAAATCAGGCTTAATGGACAAATTGGAGATTAAGTCTGATACCGCATGGAGATGTAATCTATTGCCTCATATCTTTTGCATGATATGTACCAACCAACTTGCCTTGAAGATCTTCAAGTTCATAATAACAAGTACCAATTCTACGACGAACCCTGCATTTAATAAACGTAGGTGCAAGTTTAGCATTGTATCCTTTTTCAAAACTGCTTTGGCTAAAATTTCGCCTGTACACCTCTTGACCAACATTATATGACACTTCACGCGAACGTAGGTTGTATTGTCTTTCATTACGATCATGTTGCACTCTCATCACATTAGCAGCTTTAGATCTAACAACATCAAAGGTGTCCGATCTATTAAATTGTATCGCCCTATCCTCTAAAGCATTCAGTTTTCTTAGCAGTTGGTAAATAGAACCATTAGTCACCATATTTTGACCAAAAACCATAAAATAAGGGGAAGTCCCAATGGCAGTATGTACTGTCGAACGCAAAGCACACGCAATGTGGCTTAGTTTTTCATCCCAATTTTTTTGATCGGGTTTTACATATGCTTTAATAGCAGAAATGACGGATCGGTTCACCCGTTCAGAGGCATTAGCCTGTGGCGAATGAACTGCGGTATAAATATGAGAAATCTTATAAAAATTCAAAAGATCATTAAATTTCTTTGCTTTGAACTGCGTTCCATTATCCGAGATAACGCTCTCTGGTACACCAAATGTGTGAAACAAATCTTCTTCCATATACTTAATAACAGCATCAGCTGTAAACTTTTTAACCGGGCGGAGAAAACAAAATTTTGAAAAATGATCAAGGACAATAAAAATTCCAATATTCCCTGAACTGGATCGAGGGTAAGGTCCTATGAAATCAACATATAAGCGCTGAAAGAATCTATGGGATGAACCAGTGTCACCCATGGGTGGTCTCATAACAACATTAGGGTGCTTTGTACTCTTACAAACTTCACACGAGTTAACATAATTCTTAACATCCCAAACTAAGTTAGGCCAGAAATAGTATCTGCGAATTCTTTCCAATGTTTTATTAATCCCACAATGCGAAGACAAGGGGTCATCATGATGTTTCTGCAATACCTCTGGAACCATACTTTTAGGAATCCATAGCTTCCAAATCATGTCATCAGCAAGCTGTTCTCCAACGGCGTGTTCCGTTCGTCTGTATAAATAACCATCGATAATCTTCAAGTCGGGAGTGGAATCGATATTATCTTCAACCCTTCTCAATAAGTCCTTGTAGTCGTCAGAGGAAAAATGTTCAGATTTTAAATCAACAAAAACCCCGCGTTCATTTCTTATCTCGGACAGACCGCATATTTCGGACAAGTCATCGGTATTCGTACGCGAAAGCGCATCAGGAACTATATTCTGCGACCCTTTTCTATGCTCAATTTTAAACCGGTATCCTTGAAGCTTCAAGGCCCATCTAGCTAGCCGCGTGCTTAAGTCAGTTTGGGACATGAGCCATTTAAGAGAGGCGTGATCAGTAATCACCGTGAACTCATGTCCCTCGACATAAGCTCGAAACTTTTTAATGCAAAGCATTGCTGCCAAGCATTCTTGTTCAGTGACACTATAGTTACGTTGGGCTTGGTTAAGTTTCTTAGACATAAACGCCACAGGAAACTCATCGCCCTCCGCATTCTTTTGCACCAAGACTCCTCCTATTCCTGTTTTGCTGGCATCACAGTGTATAAAAAACGGCTGTGAAAAATCAGGACTGTGCAAAACAGGGGCTGAGCTAAGAATGGATTTCAAATCTTCAAAGGATTTTTGGGCCTCCTCGGTCCATACGAATTTTCGATTAGTCTTTAACAAATCAGTTAAGGGACTAGAAATAGCAGCGTAATTTCTGATGAACTTTCTGTACCACCCTGACATACCTAGAAATCGTCGGACTTGTTTAACCGATCTCGGTGCCGGGAATTCAGTAATGGCCGAAATTTTTCCTGGATCGGTACGAATGGTCCCGTCCCCAACTACATGGCCTAAATATCGGACTTCTGTCATACAAAATTTGCTTTTTCCTACGTTTATTGTAAGTCCAGCATTACGAAGACACTTAGCCACTTCCTTGAGTACCTCTAGATGCCGATCAAATGTGGGAGATACCACTAGAAGATCGTCCAGGTAGACCAAAACCTCAGCTCTGAGAGATGCCGGTATCACCCTATCCATAAGCCTGCACATGGTTTGCGGGGCATTACATAAGCCAAATGGCATAACTTTAAAATGATAAAGGGGTCTCCCAGGAACCGTGAATGCAGTCTTACCTTTCGACGATTCATCTAGCGGTATCTGCCAGAATGCATCCTTCAAATCAAGGCTGGATATAAATTCAGCTTTAGGCAAACGACTCAAGATACCATCGATATGTGGAAGTGGATAAGCATCCCCCTCTGTAACAGCATTAAGTTTTCTACTGTCCAAGCATAAGCGATTCTTGCCTGGTTTTCTATGCAAAACAATCGGTGAAGACCAAGGACTAGTGGACTCCTCTATTACACCCATAGCCAACATGCGATCAAGCTCTTCGTAGATTAGCTTCTCAATCGCCGGAGAGACAGGGAAATGCCTTTGTTTTATCGGGGTTGCACCACCCGTATTAATAGTATGGCAAATAACATTCGTTTTCCCTAGGCCCTCTTTCGCGAACGAAGGAAATAAATCAATAGCACATTGCAGCTGAAACTTCTGATCCACCGAGAGATATTTCTGGTCTAAATTTTGGGCATCGCCTACTGAGAACGATAAACTGGAAATTCCATTTAAAAGAGACTGAGGAAGAAGGTTATATTTCCTCCAAAAATCAATGCCAAGTATCAAATCCTGTGACAAATTAGGAACCACATAAATAGTAATGGGCTCACTTTTATTTCTAAAAACCACTTCAGTCGTAAAAACACCCGCAATCCTTTGAGGTTTACCATCTGCCGTATTGACAGTGGTGTTTAATTTCTTATAAGGAATCTGAGATCCTAGAAAATCTATAGCGGCTTGAGCACCAAGGCACGTCACGGAGGCACCAGTGTCTAAAAGACCTATCACATTTCTATCTAACAAACGCACCTCAGCATAAGGACGAACATCGCCTGGCCTCTCAAGTACTGAAACACTAAAGTCCCTTTTTAAATTCTTGACAATTTTCCAAAATTTTCTCATCCTTTTGCTTGACCTGGCAACCCTAGGCTCTTCATTGAATATCCTGTCTCTGACCTTGAGATAATTTTTTAACCTCACATGAAAAGGTATTATTGGACGAGGTCCTGTAGTAGTAGGGCAAGTACTTTGAATCACAGTATTATCCTGGGTATCATAATTTTTATTTGAATATTCAGTATTATGGGTTTCCTCAGGTTGAGTATCCGAAGGAAAATTTGAACGAGAAAATATTTTTACATGGTCTGTGAGGATTGTTGACAAGTTTTCGGTCTGGGTGCACTTCTCAGTGCAGAGCTCTGGAAGTTTTTTGGATTGTCATTACATTTCCTACAATTGGGTTTATATACTTGTGGAGTACCACAACCATAACAAAAAACACTGCGATCAGCTAAACATTCTTGGTATCTATGACCTGTATGCCTACAATTCCAACACACAGATGAGACCTCCGAAACTTCTTCAAACTCAAGTAATTCAGGCTCGTTAACTTCATTGAATTCAACTTCTGCTGCACGCTTTGAAAAATGATTATGCCTGCTACCGGAGAATCCATGCTTACGACTCATATCCTGTAGGAAGAACTCCCTACGCCGACAAATTTCACGCAATTGACCAACCGAGCTAATCGACATATTTAATATTTCATGCTGGATATCTGGTTGTAGATTGCGACGTAAGATTTCAACCAGCGTTTTATCATCAAGGGGCTTATCAAGTCTATCGACCAAGTCTATGACTGAATCATAAAAAGTGTCGAACGGTTCGTTTGGCTTTTGCTTCCTGTCGCGTATTAATTCTCTTATGTCAATATCAGTTCTGGAGTCCCTATAATGCTGACGTAATGCTCTACAAAGATCGAACCACTGAACAACACGTACAGTACGGTGGAACCTCCAAAACCAGTCACTGGCTTTGACTTCAAAAAGTGCACTTGCGCTACGACAAAGGATGTCAAAATCACCATTTAATGTCTGTCTAGTTAGGGCTTCAACACGATAAATAAAATTATCAACAGGTAAGCTGTTCGAACTACCATTGAACTTAATCTTCCAATTGGCAATTATTTGGCTAACCTTATCAGGACGAAAGGCTAAATCATGGCTTAAATTTGGGGCACTAAATCGAGATCGGCTTGCAGAATTACCATCATGGTTACTTCTACCAGAATCATTACTCACCTGTTCATTATTTGAATATGGCAACCCCAGCAACTGCTCTAATGTCCTCTGCTCAACCTCACCTACATTCAGCATAGAGGGACGGTTTCTATTGACTACCGGCGAAGATGCGTTAGCAATCTGTGGAGCCTGATTAATATTTAAACGAGCAAGACTAACCTCAACACTCTTCTCGACCCACGAAGTTACCTGATTGGAAAGAGACTGAACAATCTCTGTTTGTTGCCTATTCATCATTGCAGTCACTAAGTCCTTTATGCTGTCCAAAGTCAAGCTGGGTTGAGGTAGTGACATACCTGCACTAGCATCTAAATTTGTAGTTATATCCTGGTTAGAGGATCCTTCAGCCCTATTGGCATCATAGCTCTTGGCTTTTGCAGACGACCTAGTTGCAACCGAGGAAGTTGTTTTCTGCGAAGTTGCAAGACCGGACTTTTTGCTGTCCTTGACTATGTTCGACCCACACACTGGACAATCAGACTGAGTTTTAATGTAATTCGTAATGCATATTTTATGAAAGGAATGTCTACAGGAGGTTTCTGTTAAAAGTAATGGATTCTGAATAACAGAACTACAAATCTGGCATAAAAGCAAGTTACCCTCAACAGCTGTTCCAGCAGCTGAAATATGTTCAGAACTTCTTTCAAGGGGCATTTTCAAATAACATTAAAAAAATCAAAATCTAAGGTAAATCAAGACAAAATAATAACTAAAAAAAAATCAAAAAGTAAATAAAAACAACAATTCAATCAAGAAAACCAAGTTTGATTTGTTCGGGCATAGGAGGTAAGGTAGGATAGTAATAAAAAAAAATTATCAAACTATGCGAAAATAGATGGAAATAATTAAGGAGAAGAATAACAAATTGATAGGGGAGACAGAAAGAAAAATGGTTATTTACGATGGGTAAAAACATCCTCGTTAATATTCATACATTCCAAATCGCAAATAGAGAAAACAAATAATAAAAGTTTCCAATCAGATATACGCTGAAGCCAGAATTAGAGCCTAGTCCAAAACCTGTATTCATTCAACCTGAACACCAACTGAAACTTTCACACGAGAGAAAAAAGGGCAGGACAACCTAACTCCTGGTTATATGCTTCAGCACCGCTGCATATCAAACATATAAATTCCAACGAAGTTTAGTTATCCCGACAAAAGAAAATAAATGGGGAAAAAAAATAAAGGCAGTATAAAGAAAAGAGAGGAAAAATACTAGGAGCTGAGTGAAAAATCCTACGATATCTGAAATATCAAGCCGTTCAATATAAAAAAAATTTTTAATTCACTCGTGCCCCACGTTGGGCGCCAAAAACTGTAGTGTGCAAGGGTCTAGTCTGAGCAAAACTCCACATAAATGTCTATAGATGAAACAAAACGGCATGGCACGCATATTTCACCGGCCTTATTGCTCGTCGGATGGGGGGGATCTTGCCAATGTTCATCGTTTAATTTTACCAACTACCAGCTTTAATGTTAATGCGTGCACGAATGATAGCAAAACCAAAACAAAAGAAAGTCAGATAGAATAGACAAATACACAAAGTATAAGGGGGTCACAACACCAGAGGATCTATTTCCGACATCATTCGATCGGCTGTGCTAAGGTGTAAGCTGCACAGCATGCCCTCCCTTCCTGTTTACCAAAAGCATCCAAAGAAATTGCTTCTTGGTTGGTAAACCCATAATATTTACCCTACCTTCCTTTACCGACCCTACAAATCAAACTCAAAGGTTTGGGCTTACTCCATATTAAACAAATTCATTAAATTTATTAAGAAAAAGTTCATTATCAAATCCGGTCGCTCACTATAGAGATGAATCACATCATACTTTAAAAACAGACAAAAAAAATATAATAAAAGAAATATTAAAGTCAAGGCTAACAACCAATTTTTTTGTATATCTAAATTGATCCTTTAATTTACTAAAATTATTTTCATAACTCTTAAAAAAACTAATCATTTAAATTAAATCTCAAAACTTAACAAGAAGGGTTAAAAAAAAACACGGCATGAAAAAAAATATTTATATAATATATCAAATAAGAATCAATAGGCGAGTTTATTTGAATTCATAGCACGGCAGAAAAAAAACTAAATCGGCTGTGAAACAAACTTCGTTTAAAAGGCTCATTATGAAAAAAATGATATGTAGCTGTGTGAGTGTATTTCCATTTGTACTTCTGTTAAAGTAAAACAGCTGTGGGTGCATTGACCCCTTTTTTCCCTTACTTCATTTTTTTCCTCTAATCACACATACATCAACACAACCCACTCGGTTGTATAAAACGAAAAACTAATTTTAAATCGCGAAGTTTTGACTAATATGCAGCCAAATTTCAATAAAAATGGTATCAAATGTAAAAACAATATTTTATAGGCATACTGGGCTAGATATGTCAATGATCAAAAGGCACAAAACGTACATTCATATAAAAAATATTGCCAAAAAAAATGTATCAAAGCTATTTCAATCGAAGCAGTGCTTTTCAGACCCAAGAACATTTTCTGAGAGTCTTGTTAACAGCGAATCAACATAGTTAACAGAGGTTCCAATAGCATGTTAACACTTTAGCATTGACATATCCACCAGCACAGAATCAGATATATATGTATATGCAGGATATTTAACTGAACAAACACAAACAGATCATCTGAAAGTTGCCAACTTGCAAAAATTCCAATTTAAAAATTATGGGGGAAGATTTAAAACATTTTTAAATTAATTTAAAAGAAAAAAATTATTTAATTTGACAAAAATTACCTGAGAGAGGTAACGGCATCTCTCTCACTCTCCGAAAAAAAATAAATCTGTTTGGCTTTGCTCAGTGGTAGTATAACAGTTTGCACTTACTTGGTTTTTGTTGGAGCTCCCACGTTGAAAGGCCTTTCGAGGGGTGAGGGGTTATTAAAACAAACCAGCAAACTCCAGCCAATTGCAAGTTTTTAACAAAATACGCGGCATACACAAGAAATCACTTTTTTCAATATAGTCTTTAACATTTGATACGATTCACTCTATCGGTTTTTTTTATATTCGCCTTTTTCTAAAACATTGGATTGCCAAACTACTTTTACCAAAAAAAACTCTCAATTAGGCATTAACTTTTTGTTTCACTTCCGATTCGGTTCTCCATCTCTGCCTTACAAATGAGCAAAAATTAAACTATATAACACTTGAGGCCAATTACATGGGCAAAAATACGGAAAAATAATTATTTTTTCAAGGTCTTTTTTTTTTAGCAAGTTACAAAACCTAAGAATTAGCACGCAAGAGTTTTTTTTTCCTTTTCGAGAGTGATTTTTCAACCAAAACGCGTTTGTTTCGATTCCCGAAAAACAAAAACTAAATGAGTTGCACCAATCCCGACGGCTCTTTTTTTTTTCATGTACTTGAAACCAAGACAAACGATCCATTTAAAACACCAGAGTCCACTGATCAAAAAAAATGAAAAGACTTTTGTTAGACTCTCTCAGGCAGCCAAATCTGCACAGCAGAAACAGAGAAATCCATATGAGCACAGGGAAAGGGGGAATCCTAGAATCAGAGAAACAAGGCCCACAGAACAATGAGTTCTCAAAAGAAATTGAGAAATTGTTTAGAAAAAATGCAACCTTACCAAATGTATTAATCCAGGAGTTAAATGATCACAGGGGACCAACACTCCAGCTTTGGGGATAAAACCCTCAGCAAAAAGAAAATGCAGGAAACCAACACTTGCAACAATTATTTACCCGCGATTTTATAAATAAACATCGATTCTGCAGGACAATAAAAAAATAAAAATTGAGGAGAACTGCCACCAACAAAAAAAAATTTAATCCCTTTTTTACTAAAGCAAGGATAACGCTTTTACACTTTTAAAGAATCTCAAGTCCTTTACGACACAAAAACTTAAACTTTTGGGTGCACACGGTTGCAAGGTTGGAGCAAAATGGATCTCAAATCAGTCTGCTACCACCTTTTGTAGCCTTGACCTAAACAATGGGGCAAATTGCTGAATTACTACCACAAATTAAAATTCTCAAAACCAAAAATGTCTTCTTTCACATACATGCCACAAATACAATAATAATCCATTTGTGAGTGTATGGGAACTCCAATGCGAAAGAAAAAGCTACAAAGAACATAGAAAAGAAGTTAACATTCACCACTATGGCTAAGGGGAAATTATAGCAACTTTTCAATATGGAGACAAAGTGCTCTAAACCTATGATTTGGTCGGACTTATATGTGTGGATGTTAACAACCAAAACCATTTTCCACCTTATCCAATAGTTGTCAAAAAAAAGAAAACCAAAAGGAAAAAAAAATTAAACAACTCATTTGAACTTTGATGTGATCAAATGATCAAAAAAAAGAAAACAAATGAAATGAAACAAACAAAAAAAAAAAATAAATAAATAAAAAATATAAATGTATAAAGAAACACTGCTGCCGGTATTCGAACTCACGCTCACCGGTTCGTAGGCCGTAACGCTTCCCCTAGGCTACCGCCTATGATGCGTCTCTGTTAGCTAAGTGATTATAACACATGATCACACTAAGCTTTGAATCATCAACAGCGGTCAATGTAAGTGAATCCAACTGTAACAGTGCTACAAGGAAGAAGAAGAAGAAAAACAGCATAGGCAAAGCTCCAAATATGTTCCAATAAGGGAACAACATGAGACAAGCAATCACAACAACAAAAATACTCTAGCATCCACATTGTATGTTAACTCGCGTTGGGGTTGGAAAAAAAACAGGAATGTCCATATCTATTATCAGGCGGGCCAATTCCAAGAAATATATTCATATTGGGTACATCGACATGCGCCACTACAGCATGTTATCTGTGTCAGTTATCAGATTTCCTTCTTTGTCTCTGCAGGAGGATGTGCCTGCAACAAATCCATCAGTTTGATGTTTAATTCTTTGGTAGAATTCCCGAACTTCATTCTGACTCCTGTACATCTCAATTCGCTCACACTCACGTCTTTCTAATTCCATTTTCTTTCTGCGAAATAGACGTTTCTCCTCTCTCCTTTTCTCCCGATAACATTCCTTCATCTGACGCGTTGCTACTGATTGCAGGGTTGCTCTATATGCGGCATTCTTGGCTTCAGTAGCATCTCGACACTCTTGATCGTACCATGGGTTTCATGGAGGAGGCTTCCGGTACCCAAGTACGGATTTCGCGGCTATTACCTTGGAGTGGGCAATAGTATGCCACTGCGCCATTATATCAACGGGACAAGGAGTGCTTTCATCAAGAAGTTGGTTCACTTTGCTGCAATGAGGTATTGATCCGAATCTATATTCGCTCCACAGATCGATAGTTCACCTCCACCTCGATAGTTCTGGAATTTGTTCTAGATCGATCAAGATTTGCATATAACTGTCATATAGACCTATATCTCGATTTAAAGTCTTGGCCCAAAAAAATGCACATTTATAATCCTATTTAACTGAAATTTAACACAGTGACTTATGTTAGGCTTTTCGACATCCATGTTGTATATGGGTCAGATCGGTTTATTTGTAGATATAGCTACTAAAAAGACCAATATTTTTTTATACACAATTGAGCCGTTAAAAGCTTTATTTATTACCCAATTTCGCTGAAATTGAAAACAGCGTGTAGGTTAAGACCTCCCAACGTTCGACCTAAATATGGTTCTGATCGGACTATATTTAGAAATATACTGAATCCCATAAAAGCTTTATTATACCCTCCACCATAAGATGGGGGGTATACTAATTTCGTCATTCTGTTTGTAACTACTCGAAATATTCGTCTGAGACCCCATAAAGTATATATATTCTTGATCGTCGTGACATTTTATGTCGATCTAGCCATGTCCGTCCGTCTGTCCGTCCGTCCGTCCGTCCGTCCGTCTGTCTGTCGAAAGCACGCTATCTTCCGAAGGAGTAAAGCTAGCCTCTTGAAATTTTGCACAAATACTTCTTATTAGTGTAGGTCGGTTGGTATTGTAAATGGGCCATATCGGTCCATGTTTTGATATAGCTGCCATATAAACCGATCTTGGGTCTTGACTTCTTGAGCCTCTAGTGTGCGCAATTCTTATCAGATTGGAATGAAATTTTGCACGACGTGTTTTCATATGATTTCCAATAACTGCGCCAAGTGTGGTTCAAATCGGTTCATAACCTGATATAGCTGCCATATAAACCGATCTTGGGTCTTGAGTTCTTGAGCCTCTAGAGTGCGTAATTCTTATCCGATTGGGATGAAATTTTGCACGAAGTGTTCTGTTATTATATGCAACAACTGTGCTGAGTATGGTTCAAATCGGTTCATAACTTAATATAGCTGCCATATAAACCGATCTTGGGTCTTGAGTTCTTGAGGCTCTAGAGTGCTCAATTCTTATCCGATTGGGATGAAATTTTGCGCGAAGTGTTTTGTTATGATATCCAACAACTGTACCAAGTATGGATCAAATCGGTTCATAACCTGATATAGCTGCCATATAAACCGATCTGGGGTCTTGACTTCTTGAGCCTCTAGAGTGCGCAATTCTTATCCGATTGGGATAAAATTTTGCACGACGTGTTTTGTTATGATATGCAACAACTGTGCCAAGTATGGTTCAAATCGGTTCATAACCTGATATAGCTGCCATATAAACCGATCTGGGGTCTTGACTTCTTGAGCCTCTAGAGTGCGCAATTCTTAACCGATTGGAATGAAATTTTGCACGACGTGTTTTGTTATGATATCCAACAACTGTGCCAAGTATGGTTTAAATCGGTCCATAACCTGATATAGCTGCCATATAAACCGATCTTGGGTCTAGACTTCTTGAGCCCCTAGAGGGCGCAATTCTCATCCGATTTGACTGAAATTTTGCACGACGTGTTTTGTTATGATATGCAACAACTGTGCCAAGTATGGTTCAAATCGGTACATAACCTGGTATAGCTGTCATATAAACCGATCTTGAGTCTTGACTTCTTGAGCCTCTAGAGTGCGCAATTCCTATCCGATTAGAATGAAATTTTGCACCACGAGTTTTGTTATGATATAGCTGCCATATAAACCGATCTTGGGTCTTGACTTCTTGAGCCTCTAGAGAGCGCAATTCTTATCCGATTGAAAGGAAATTTTGCACAAATACTTTTTATTAGTGTAGGTCGGTTGGTATTGTAATTGGGCCATATCGGTCCATGGCCCATATAAACCGATCTGGGATCTTCACTTCTTGAGCCTCTAGGGGTCGCAATTATTATCCGATTTGCCTGAAATTTTTTACGACGGATTCTCTCATGACCATCAATATATATGTTTATTATGGTCTGAATCGGTCTATAGGCCGATACAGCTCCCATATAAATCGATCTCTCTATTTTACTTCATGAGCCCCCAAAGGGCGCAATTCTTATTCGAATTGGCTGACATTTTACACAGGTCTCCAACTTATAATTTAATTGTGGTCCAAACCGGACCATATCTTGATATCGCTCTAATAGAAGAGCAAATCTTTTCTTATATCTTTTTTTTTTGCCCAAGAAGAGATGCCGGGAAAAGAACTCGACAAATGCGATCCATGGTGGAGGGTATATAAGATTCGGCCCGGCCGAACTTAGCACGCTTTTACTTGTTTATGAGCTGATTTCGCTGAAATTTGAAAAAGTGGTTTTTTCTGCGCCTCACAATATCCGACCTTAATATGGTTCGGATCAGTTTATAATTGGATGTATCTGCCAAAAAGACTTATATTTTGTTCTACAAAATCGGATAGTGACATATATATTAGACCGCTCTATGTCCGTGCCGCATTTGGGTGCATAAGTTATCCAATTTTCACCGGATTGTGACGAAAGGGGATTTCCATAAATAACCGAGGTGGTGGGTATTCTGTATGGCCGAACTAAATGTGCTTTTTAATTGTTTTATAATGTTTTAACTTAAGTTTGGTTGGAGCTGAACTTATGGTACACATCCCAATGTCAATATGTTTTCAATTAATTTTGCAGGTGTCAACGTACGTCTGCCATCCAAAAATTCATTATCCTACTATAGTGACGGAATTGATGAGCTTTGCTGAAAGTGATGTGTAATTTGCAATTAGAGAGCTTTGTACATTAATCGCATTATTTAGCATACCCATTGATTCTGGCTAGAACTTCATTGGGGCAAGTCCAAGGGCACACAGCGAATAGCGAAAGTGAAGTAAGCAGACATCAGTTGCATCAACATACAAATATATTAAAGAAATAATGCAATTTCACATACGAGTATGTTGAGTGACGAGTTACTATTCGTATTCTCTTCGAGGATTATACATTCTAAACTACACCACTTCCGTGGTAAAGGGTATTATAGCTTAGGGCTTTTTTGTAACACTCATAAGCAAGAGAGATAGACCCATCGATAAGTGTGGGAATTGACGCGGAATCACTTTCTAAACCTATTCGATGTCCGTCTTTCTGACTATGGTAATTTGTGTGCACTGTACAGACCTCAGATTTTCGTCCAATCATATTCAAATTTGGAACAGACATTTTTATATCCACCACCGTACGATAGGGGGTATATTAATTTAGTCATTCCGTTTGCAACGCATCGAAATATCAATTTCCGACCCAACAAAGTATATATATCTCGGATCGTAATAAAATTCTAACACGATTTAACGATGTCCGTGTGTCTGTCCGTCCGCCAGTTGTATTCACTCTACAGCCTGAAATTTGGCACATATATGTGTCAATGATGCTGGTTAAGTTCTTGAACAGGCCAAATCGCGCCATATTTGGATATAGCTGCTATATAGACCGATTTTCCGATAAAGGGTCCAATGCCCATAAATGATTTATTTTTCATCCGATTTCGATGAAATGGTGAGTAGTTTTAGGACTCCTGACATCTGATCCAAATATGGTTCCTATCGGACTATATTTGTATATAGATGCCATATACACCGATTGGCCGATAAAGGGTCTGAGGCCCACAAAAACTTTATTACCAAATTTCGCTGAAATTTGAAGCAGAGGGTTATCCTAAGCCTCCTGATATCTGACCTAAATATGAATCAAATCGGACTATATTTAGGTATAGCTGCAATATAGACCAATCCCCAGCTTTATTATACCCACCAACGAAGGATGGGGGTATATTCATTTTGTCAGTCCGTTTGCAACACATCGAAATATCTATTTCCGACCCTATCTTATATATAACAAGTAAAAGCGTGCTAAGTTCGGCCGGGCCGAATCCTTTATACCCTCCACCGTGGATCGCATTTGTCGAGTTCTTTTCAAGGCATCTCTTCTTAGGCAAAAAAGGATATAAGAAAAGAGTTGCTCTACTATTAAAACGATATCAAGATATGGTCCGGTTCGGACCACAATTAAATTATATGATGGAGACCTGTGTAAAATTTCAGCCAATTCGTATAAGAATTGCGCCCATTGGGGCTCACGAAGTAAAATAGAGAGAACGATATATATGGGATCTGTATCGGGCTATAGACCGATTCAGACCATAATAAACACGTTTGTTGATGGTCATGAGAGGATCCGTCGTACAAAATTTCAGGCATATCGGATAATAATTGCGACCTCTAAGGGTCAAGAAGTCAAGATCCCAGATCGGTTTATATGACAGCCATATCAGGTTATGAACCGACTTGTACTTTATTTGACACAGTTGTTGAAAGTAAAAATAAAATACGTCATGCAAAATTTCAGCCAAATCGGATAGGAATTGCGCCCTCTAAAAGCTCAAGAAGTCAAGACCCAAGATCGGTTTATATGGCAGCTATGTCAGGTTATGAACCGATTTATCAGGTTATGGACCGATTTCAACCATACTTGGCACAGTTGTTGGATATCATAACAAAATACGTCGTGCAAAATTTCATTCAAATCGGATAAGAATTGTGCCCTCTAGAGGCTCAAGAAGTCAAGACCCAAGATCGGTTTATATGGCAGCTATGTCAGGTTATGAACCGATTTGAACCATACTTGGCACAGTTGTTGGGTATCATAACAAAACACGTCGTGCAAAATTTCATTCTGATCGGATAAGAATTGCGCACGCTAGAGGCTCAAGAAGTCAAGACCCAAGATCGGTTTATATGGCAGCTATATCAGGTTATGGACCGATTTGAACTATACTTGGCGCAGTTGTTGGATATCATAACAAAATACGTCTTGCAAAATTTCATTCCAATCGGATAAGAATTGCGCACTCTAGAGGCTCAAGAAGTCAAGACCCAAGATCGGTTTATATGGCAACTATATCAGGTTATGAACCGATTTGAACCATGCTTGGCACAATTGGTGGATATAATAACAAAACACGTCGTGCAAAATTTCATTCTGATCGGATAAGAATTGCGCACTCTAGAGGCTCAAGAAGTCAAGACCCAAGATCGGTTTATATGGCAGCTATATCAGGTTATGAACCGATTTGAACTATACTTGGCGCAGTTGTTGGATATCATAACAAAACACATCGTGCAAAATTTCATTCTGATCGGATAAGAATTGCGCACTCTAGAGGATCAAGAAGTCAAGACCCAAGATCGGTTTATATGGCAGCTATATCAAAACATGGACCGATATGGCCCATTTACAATACCAACCGACCTACACTAATAAGAAGTATTTGTGCAAAATTTCAAGCGGCTAGCTTTACTCCTTCGGAAGTTAGCGTGCTTTCGACAGACAGACGGACGGACGGACGGACAGACGGACGGACATGGCTAGATCGACATAAAATGTCACGACGATCAAGAATATATATACTTTATGGGGTCTCAGACGAATATTTCGAGTAGTTACAAACAGAATGACGAAATTAGTATACCCCCCATCTTATGGTGGAGGGTATAAAAATAAGTTTGTGTTTGTTTGTAGGTTTGTTTGTATGTTTGTGTGTTCCTTATAGACTCAGAAACGGCTGAACCGATTTTCTTGAAATATTCACAGATGGTGCATTATGATCCCGTGGTGAAAATAGGGTACTAATTTTTTTGATATCTGAATGGGGGGGGGGGGGGGGGGTCGGACCCTCTCCCTTAACCTAATTTTCAGAAACGCCAGATCTCGGAAATGGGTGGTGCGATTTAAGCAAAATTTTATGTGCTCTCATATAGTACCCAAAAAACAAAAATTTGGTATCCAAATTTCGGATGGGTTACCTAGGGGGGCCGCCCCACCCTAAAACCTACCAAACATATATTTGGACCAATCATGACAATATGGGACTCAAATGAAAGGTATTTAGAATAAGAAACCGTATCTGATATCCAATAGTCGAACCAAGTGCTAGGGGGACCACCCCAACCCCCAAAACACCCCTAAATCGGACATATTTACCGACCATGGCAATATGGGACTCAAATGAAAGGTATTTGCGAGTAGAATACGCATCTGATATCCAAATATGGGACCACGTTTCTGGGGGTCCAACCTTTCCTCAAAACACCCCCCTAATAGGACTTATTTACTGACCATGGGAATATGGGGCTTAAATAAAAGGTATTTGAGTGTAGAATTAGAATCTGATATCCAAATATGAGACCAAGTGTTTGGGGGGCCGCCTCTCCCCAAAAACCTCCTCCAAATGAGACACATTTACGACCATAGCCACATGGAACTCAAATAAAAGGTCTTTGGGAGTAAAGCACAAATCTGATTAAATATTCGGGAAAAGTGTCTATGGGGCCACCCCACCCCCACCCCATCCCGAGTAGTATGTATTGGCTAACTATTGCAATATGAGGTTCAAATAAAAGGGTTTTTAGAGTGGAACACGAATACGATGTATATTTTCAAGGCCAACCCACTGAGTGGCCGCCCATCCCCCAAAACAGCCCTAAATCGGCCACATTTACCGACCATATCAATATGAAGATTAAATGAAAGGTATTGAGGGGTAGAACAAAAATTGATACCCACTTTCAGGACCATTTTTCTGGGGGTCAACCCCTTTCCCAAAATACCAGATAAGCAGCAGTTTTTTAGTGACCATCGCAAAATGGGGCTCAAATAAAGGTATTTGGGAGTAGAATACGAATTTGATATCCAAATTTAGGACCATGTATTTAGGGCATCACCCCTTCCCCAAAACACCCCGCAAAGGGTAGAAATTGTTCGACCATGCCAATATATGGTATTTGAGATTAGAAAACTAATTTGATAACCTATTTTGGGACGCCTCATCCTATAAACTCCCCTAAACTAATGACAATATGGGGTTTAAATAAATGGTTTTTCAGGGCCAAGTGCCTGGGCCTCACCCCCTAAAACACCCATAAATCAGATATCATGAGAGTAGCGGGCTGAAATAAAGTATTTTAAGAATGGAGTACACCTTACATCCAAACTTAAATTCGTAGGCTAATAAAGATCATATGGGATTCCGACAAAGGCTAAACAATTAGTCAAGCGATGTACTATTTTCGTAGAATGGTATTTCACTAAAAGCTCTGTAATTGTCGAAAAAAAATATTCCAACGAAACTTTTGTTCCATATAAAGTAAAAGAGTCGCAGCGGAGCGGGCCCGTATCAGCTAGTAAAGTATATATAATCTTGATCAGCGTAAAAATCTAAGAAGATCTAAATATGTCCGTCCGTCTGTCCGTCTGTCCGTCTGTCTGTTGAAATCACGCTACAGTCTTCAAAAATACCCACCACCACCGAGGTGGTGGGTATATATGAAAACCCCCTTTCGTCACAATGAGGTGAAAATTTGTTAACTTATGCACCCAAATTCGACACGGATATTTAGTGGTCTAATAAATATTGGTCACTGTTGAATTATGTACTTTATAGGGTCGGAAATGGATATTTCGATGTGTTGCAAACGGAATGACAAAATGAATATACCCCCATCCGTCGGTGGTGGGTATAAAAAAAGAATCGGTGCAAAATTTCAGCTCAATATCTCTATTTTTGAGGACTGTAGCGTTATTTCAACAGACAGACGGACTGACATGTCTAGACATGTCTAGGTCTTAGATTTTTACGCTGATCAAGAATATATATACTTCATAGGGTCGGAAATGGATATTTAAATAGATGTGTTGCAAACGGAATGACAAAATGAATATACCCCCATCCTTCGGTGGTGGGTATAAAAAGATACATAGCCTATTGAAACTAGACGAAATCGGGTCAGAGTTAAATAAAGTTCCCATAAATACAGTGGTGAAAAAAAAGGATAGGGACAATAGTTATTAAGAACAAGTAAAAGTGTGTCAAGTTCAGCCGGGCCGAATCTTATATACCCTCCACCATGAATCGCATTTGTCAAGTTCTTTGCCCGGTATCTTTTTATAGATAAACAAAAGATAATGCTATGGGAGCCATGTCAGATTATAAACCTATTTGGGCTATAATTGGCTTAGTTATTAAAGACATCAGTCGATCTCATGTCTTTAAGTGATCTCATGTCACTTAAGAAGTGAAATGATCGGTTTGCATGAGAGTTATATCAGGTTATAAACCGATTCAGACTATATTCAGAAGAAGTCACTATGTAAAATTTCTAAATCAGATAAGAATTACGCCCTCTAGAAGCTCAAGAAATAAAATCGGGAGATCGGTTTATATGGCAGCTATATTAGCTTATGGTCCGATTCAGGCCATACATGGCACGTTTATTAGAAGTCAAAGAAACAGTGACTGTGCCAAATTTTAGAAAATTGGCTAAGAATTGCGTCCTCCAGAGTCTCAAGAAGTCAAATCGGGAGGACGGTTTATATGGGAGGTGTATTTGTTATAGACCGATTTGAACCGTACTTGGCGCAGTTGTTGGAAGTCATAACAGAACACTGTGTGCAAAATTTTGGCCAAATCGCACAAAAATGTTGGCTTCAGTCAGTTCGGGGGATCGGTTTATATGAGGGCTATATCCTAATCTGAATCAATATGGTCCATTTGCAATCCCCAACGACCTTCATTAATAGTTTGGCCGGACCGAATATTATATATCCCCCAACATGGATCGCATTTGTCAAGTTCTTTGAATGACTTTTTCAATATATATATATATATATATATATATATATATATATATATATATATATATATATAGGTCCAATTATTGACCGATATTCCGATATTGACTTGTCACAGTTGTTAGAAGTAATTAAAAACTACTACCGACAAATTTTCAGGCAAATCGAGTAAAAATTGCGCCCTCCAGTGGCTCCTTCGAATGTTAGTGTGCTTTCGACAGATAGATGGACGGACGGATGGACAAACAGACGGAAATGGCTAGATCGACTTAAAATGTCATGACAATCAAGATTATATAATTAATTTATGGGATCTTAGACGGTTACTTCGAGGTGTTAGAAACAGAATGAAATTAATATACCCCCATCCTATAATGGAGGGTATAACAACAAGTAAAATCGTGCTATGTTTGGCCGGCCGAATCTTGGGTACCCACCACCATAGATTCCGTTGAAAATGTACCCTTATTAACTGAGTTTTTATGTGAATTATTTTGGTTTCAAGAAGCCATATCGAAATATCGGTACTTAGGTCCTATATCACCATATTGACCGATTCGGATAAAACTTGGCATGGATGTTGGAATTCAATAGGTTAGGTTTTGGCCAAATTTCAGCAAAATTTGATGAAAATTTAGGCTTTAAGGCTGTAGAAATCAAATCCAGCGATAGGTTTAAAGGAGGGCCATTTCTGTTTATAGAACTTTTCAAATCACACTTGACGTGGATGTTGGAAGTCATAACTCAGGTCTTGGTGCCAAATTTCAGCCAAATCGGATGATAGGCTTCTAGAGGCTCAAGAAGTCAAATCGGCGGATCGGTTTATGTGGGGGCTATACCCAAATCTGAACCGATATGGCCCATACGTAATCACCAACGAATTAATAAGAAGTATATGTTCAACCGGCTGGCTTTACGCGTTCAACCGCTATCGTGATTTCGACAGACGGACATGGCTAGATCGACTCACAATGTCGAGACGATCCAGAATGTATATACTTTATGGTTTCGCTGATCAATATTTAGAGGTGTTACAAAAGGAATAACTGGATTTGTATACCCCCACCCAATGGTGGTGGGTATGAAAAACTTAAAGAAGCCATAAACCCCCAAAAGTTTTCAGTAAAGTAAACGTCCCATGATTTCGATAGGCTTTCTATACTCATTACATAAAGCTTTTGGAACTAAAATTCCGATAGTCGAGAAGAGTGCTGTGATTCGTCAACTACAAGAACTGTCACGTAAGTGACGCGTTTTATTCGCAAAGATACCACTGTAATCCGCAATACCCATTTTGTTAATAATCCAATCCTAATCCAGATACAGAAAAACAACCATAGATCATCAATGAGTCGCCACTATGTCTCACGACCTTCTAGGGGTGCTTAAGATTGTATTCGTTGTTTTCTTATTGCTTATTTGTAATCCCTTCTTCTACACAACATTTTTTTTTTAAAGATGAGATTCTCCAATGTCATATACCAAAAACATCTGTCTCTATCAAAAGTTGCGCAATTGTTCATTGATCTATAAAATTCGACATAATTGAATTGACTGGTGATAGCAGTTGCAGTGCTCATGGTCTCTTGAACTGCATTTGAAGCTACAATATTTATTTAGCTGTCCAATACAGTCTTTCATGGCTCCTATGATAGCATCTTATCTGTGTAGCATAATAGGCAAAGGAGAAGTATTGAAACAAAAGCATTCATTGATTGGAAGATTTTCGCTGAATGCATTCATCCACGCACGCACACCCACACGATACAAGCGGCAGCGAAAACAACACTCAACCAAATTCGCTAAGTTCACCAAAAATACCAATGTTGTCGTATATCGTAAACATTCCATTCAGAAACGAAGGCATACGCTAAAAAAAAACAATGTCTCCATTACAAGAGTAGCTTTTACAAGGATATACCCATCGACGCTCTGGAGTGTCATTCTGTGCGAACTTTTGATCATCTTCCATTTCTTGTCTACAGTAATTGGTGCATTGTTTTACTCCAACTTGTATTAGCATTTGCTTTTCTTCGCTTTCTTTTGTAAGGACTTCGCAGTTGGTTATTTTGGTGCTAAAACAGTTGTCCTTATTGTCGCAATATTCCGCAAAGCACTGTAGGATGGTATTATAAAAATAATGAAAAACAATTAAATAGGCATTAAGTTCGGCCAAGCCGAACTTTGGATACCCACCACCTCGAGTATATATGTAAACCACCTTTCGTCGTAATTTGGTGAAAAATGTATAATTTAGACCCCCATTGCAGCTTTATCGAAATATGGTTCAATTTGGACCAAATTTGGCATGAACATTGAGAGGTCTAATAAGTACAAGACATTGTTTAATTTTGTAGAACAAAATATTGATCTTTTTGGTAGCCATATCCAAATATAGACCGACCTGAACCATATAAGACACAGATGCCAAAAAGCCTAACATACGTCACTATGCCAAATTTCAGCGAAATAGTATTATAAATGTGCCTTTCATTTGGCCAAGACCTTAAATCGCCAGATCGGTCTATATGGCAGCTATATCCAAATCTGGATAGATCTAGGCCAAATTTGAAGAGGGCTGTCGAAGGACCAAACACAGCTCACTGCCCAAAATGTCGGCAAAATCGGACAATAAATGCGCCTTTTATAGGCCATAAAGCTTAAATCAAGAGATCGGTCTATATGGCAGCTATATCCAAATCTGGACCGATCTGAGCCAAATTGCAAAAAGTTTTCTTAGGGCCTAACAGAACTCACTGTCCCAAATTTCAGCAAAATCGGATAATAAATGCGTTTTTTATGGACCCAAAACCTAAAACCGAGAGATCGGTCTATATGGCAGCTATTTCCAAATCTGGACCGATCCGAGCCAAATTGACGAAGGATGTCGAAGGGCCTAACACAACTCACTGTCCCAAATGTCAGCAAAATCGGAAAATAAATGTGGCTTTTATGCGCCTAAGGCCCTAAATCGGAGGATCGATCTATATTTCAGCTATATCCTAATCTGGACCGATCTGAGCCAAATTGACGAAGGATGTCAAGTGGCCTAGCCCACTGTCCCAAATTTCTGCAAAATCGGATATTAAATGTGGCTTTTATGGACCTAAGACCCTCCATCGGCGGATCGGTCTATATGGCAGCTATATCCAAATCTGGATAGATCTAGGCCAAATTTGAAGAGGGCTGTCGAAGGACCAAACACAGCTCACTGCCCAAAATGTCGGCAAAATCGGAAAATAAGTGTGGCTTTTATGGGCCTAAGGCCCTTAATGGGAGGATCGATCTACATTTCAGCTATATCCAAATCTGGACCGATCTGAGCCAAATTGACGAAGGATGTCGAGTGGCCTTACCCACTGTCCCAAATTTCAGCAAAATCGGATACTAAATGTGGCTTTTATGGACCTAAGACCCTCAATCAGCGGATCGGTCTATATGGGGGCTATATCAAGATATAGCCCGATATAGCCCATCTTTGAACTTAACCTGCTTATGGACAAAAAAGAACCTGTGCGAAATTTCAGCTGAATATCTCTATTTTTAGAGACTGTAGCGTGATTTCAACAGACAGACGGACAGTCGTACGGACAGACGGACGGACATGGCTAGATGGTCTTATATTTTTATGCTTATATACTTCATAGGGTCGGAAATTGATATTTCAATATGTTGAAAACGGAATGACAAAATGAATGTACCCCCAAAATGAATATATCCTTCGGTGGTGGGTATAACAAGTAAAAACGTGTAAAGGCCGTGCTGAACTTTGAATACCGGCACCATGGAGTTATGTGTTACGTTAGGTTCGGTTGGATTGGGTTAGTTTGAAAAGAGGATGCGAATATAAATCCGCCCCATACCACTATGGACATACACCTAAGCGAGTAATTATCTTGTTTTGTGCTATAAAAACTAAAATTTAACCTCGAAGAAGAATATCAAAGTCAGGAATTCCGTGCTGATTGAAAAAATCCCTAATTGTTTTCGATATCACTCCCCTTTGTAGGTTTATCTCTGGTATTGTGTCCTCACCTAAGTGCCGGTGTCTGTTAGCCGCGTAAACCGGGCAATGACATAGGAAATGCTCCTACGTCTCATCATCTTCTCCGCATACCATACACATGTTATCACTGCCACACCGATTTTGCATAAGTGAGCTCGTAGTCCTATGTGTACTGTTGCAAATTGCAAATTGTGCCCATGAACATTCCACTAAGGAACAGGGGCAAACTTCTCACATATCAATGAGTGCAGTCCGATTCAAGTTCAAGCTCAATGACAAGGGGCCTCCATTTTATAGCCGAGTACGATCGGCGTGCCGCAGTGCGACACCTCTTTGGAGAGAAGTTTTACATGACAAAGTACCTCACAAATGTTGCCAGCATTAGGAGGGGAAAACCACCGCTGAACATTTTTTTGATGGTCTCGCCAGGATAGCGAAATCTTTACTGACCTCATGTTTGCTTCCTTTCAGGAATAGCCTCGACTTCTCACAATCCGTATCTTCCCATAGGATTTTCGTCGTCCTGTCGACCGTTTCGATGTACCACAGTGTTACTACGCATTCGTAGCCCACGAACTAAACTCGGACTCCGTCCACCCGAAGGGCTTCGAGTTAACCAAGTTTATTGGCGGCAGTTCTCCGGCCTCGTCTGCTTTTTCATTCCCCCTTACTCCGCCATGGATCGGCACCCAAACGATGCGGATCGTGCCATCCTCAGAGATGGATTTAATCTGCTTCTTTCACTCCTGTTCGAGACCTCACTCTCCTTGTTATTGTTATTGCCCTTATGGCCAACTTACTGTCCGTAAAGATGTTCACACTCAACGTTCTCGCACCACAAAACCTCACGCATTCCGTGATCGACCGGTTCTCCGCCTGCCGGACCGTATTATGGTCAGGCAGTCTAAAACAGATCTCAGTCCTGGGTTCTCAATGTAGACCTCCAGGCCACTCTGTCCTTTAGCTTTAATCCATCCGTGAATCATGATCTTCCAGCTGGCAATATTAGAGTTCCATTTGCCCAAGACCGTGCCATTGGCAGCAGTGCCTCGCACTCGTCCTCAAGTGTCGTCTCAGGTATCCGATCACAAGCCTCTTCCCTTCCTTCGTCGCCTCGACGGCGATGGTATGAGCTGCTCCCATCATGAATCCATTCTCTCATCGCCTTAAGTCTCATAGCCGCAGTGGTTGCCTCACACTTAATATATTGGGTTGCCCAAGAAGTAGTTGCGGATTTTTCATATAGTCGGCGTTGACAATTTTTTTCACAGCTTGTGACTCTGTAATTGCATTCTTTCTTCTGTCAGTTATCAGCTGTTACTTTTAGCTTGCTTTAGAAAAAAAAGTTAAAAAAAGTATATTTGATTAAAGTTCATTCTAAGTTTTATTAAAAATGCATTTACTTTCTTTAAAAAAATCCGCAATTACTTTTTGGGCAACCCATTATATATCAATGGGTCGGATATCTATTATAGTTCCCAGTGCCCTAGCCAAGACAACATGTTCAGTAAGTAAGTAAGTATAGGTCTAATCACGCTCCTGTAGAGCCAGTGTATTATCCTCGGACTCAGGCCCCATTTCGAGCCTACGGTCCGTCTGCATAGTGCCCAACATCAGTGAGCCTTCTCAATACGCTTCTGAATGTGACACTTCCAGTTAAGTTTCATATCCAAGATCACTCCTAAGAATTTGACCTTGTCAGATATCGAAATCGGTTTGTTGAGGAAACGTGGTGCGTCAAATTGGCCTAGCTTTGTCTTCCTCGTGAAAAAGCACATTTCGGTCTTCCAGAGTTAACATGGAGACCCCTAGGTCTGGGCCAGTCATATGCCATATGAAGGACTCATTCGGCCCTTCTGCATAGCTGGTTGAGATCCTTACCCCTTAGAAGTACTACGACATCGTCTGCACAGCAGACGGTTTCAAATCCCTTCTCAGTCAGCATCTGTAATAGGTGGTCAACCATAAGATTGCGATAGAATGCCCCCCTATGGCGTGGCCTAGAAAAGACGTAAGGCTTATAGGTCTGTAGGCCTTTGGTGGCGCATAATTTGCCTTGCCGGGCTTGGGTTTAAATACCACCCTTGCCTCCTGCCAGGCTTTCGGAGTATATGCAAGTACTGGGCACGCTGCGAAAAAACAGGCCAGATGGGACGCCAGAAGTCCGCCTACTTCTGTATTAATGTCGGAGGAGTCACATTTTGCCGCTCTGGCAATCTTATTGTATGCTTTGAGCAGGATGTAATGCAATTCCCAATATATTTCCACTTTTTGATGAAGTGCTGTGTTATAAAGTCTGCGGACCTCTTTTCCAATCTTGGGAATCGCACCAGTCATCCAGGGTTTTTCTTGGGCTGATTTCTTTTCCCGAAGAGGACAACTATCTTTGAAAGACTTCTCTAGTGCAGTGGTAATCCTCTTGACATTCTCGTCAATGTCTTCTATGCTTGGACAATCTAAATTATCTGCTGAGTAGTCTTCCGAATTTTGGCCAGTTGGTTCTTTACTTATTACGAAAGTTTATCGGCTTCGGCGCTGGCCGTGCTATTCAAAACCTAATGTAGCTATGGTCACAAAATAAGTGTTCCATGGACACCCTTCAATCCTGAACCTCATCGAATAGATTTTCCGAACATATTGTCTATCTAAAACCTCCTTCCTAATCCTGTTAACAAAGGTAGCGGTGTTACCAGGGATAAGTGTTATTAGGTCGCTAGTTTTCAAGAACTATTCCAGGGCTAGGCCCCGCTTATTAATATTGGTATTGGCATCGCACCCTATTAGTACCTCATCGGAGCCATATAACAGCAAGGATAGTATGTGTGTCTTGTGTAATGTAATTTTTGTCTGTGGAGAGGTGCATTTGCTCTTCATCTGCTTTCTAATCCAAAACAGCATCTGTTAGCCAATATTAACATTCGTTTTATTTTAAAACTGGTATCGTTTATTACGTTTACGGCTGTGCCAAGGTAGATAAAGTTTCGGACTATCTCAAAGTTGTCGTTTCCAAATTTACCCATTGTCTTTATCTGATTGGGTTTACAATGCTCTGTGGAAGTTGATATCATCCACATTGTCTTATCTCCGTTTACTGCCAAATCCACTTTCTTTGATTCTCTTTCGATACTTACAAAGGCTGCAAATGCTTCTTCTCATAATATCGATGTCGTTGGCATAGGCAATTAGCATCTTTTCTTTTGTAAGTAGTGTGACATGCCTATTCACACCTGCATCTCGTATAATCTTCTCCAGCAGGATATTAAAAAGATCACACGATAAGCTGTCTCCCTGTTTGAAATCAGTTCAAAGAGGTTCTTTCCTATTTTAACTGAGGAACTCGTATCAGCAAGCGTCATCCATCAGAGTCATCTTAATTTTGCAGAGATACCAAACACAGACTTGGCTTGAAATGGCTTTGAACCTATAGGACTCTCGAAAGCGGCTTTGTATTCAACAAAGAGATGGTAGGTGCTGATTTGTCCTTCTCGGGTCTTTCTAGGATTTGGTGCAATATAAATATCTATGGTGCATTTACCAGATCTAAAGCCGCATTGTCGCCGCTATTATCTAATTGACTTTGGGTTTTAATCTTTCACACAGTACACTCGAGAGTATTTTGTATGCGATGGGGAGGAGACTTATTCCTCTGTAGTTTGCACATTCCGTTTTGTCTACGAGATATAGTATGCTGAGGGTTCAAATTTTAGCGTATTTGTTCTTCTAGCCAGATTGTGCATTAGCCTTATCAGCGTGTCTCCGGTGTTAAATAGTTCAGCGAGTAACCCGTCGTCTCCTGCGGCCTTGGTGTTCATTCTCTGACTTGGAGATTAACATTCTATGGCATCATCGAGGATTGATTCTGCGGTATCCTCTTCACCGAAAACGTCTCACATATGCTTATTACACAATCATAACATTCGATATTTTCCATTGTTTTAATAAAAAATATCGATTGTATCGATTCTATTGTTAATTTCCCATCACTTATATTTACAACGAAAATGAGAAGTAACAAGTAAGAGCGTGCTATGTTCGGCCGGGCCGAATCTTATATATCCTCCACCATGGATCGCATTTGTCGAGTTCTATGCCCGGTATCTCTTTTTAGGCAAACAAAGAATATTGAATAAGAACTGTTATGCTATTGGAGCTATAACAAATTATGGTCCAATTCGGACCATAAATGAATTGAATGCGGAACATTGTAGAAGTCATTGTGTAATATATCAGTTCATTCGGATAAAAATTGCGCCTTGTAGGGGCTTAAGAAGCAAAATCGGGAGATTGGTTTATATGGGAGCTGTATCAAGCGGTTGATCAATTCGGACCATATTAGACACGTATGTTGAGGGTCCAGAGAGAAGCCCTTGTAAAAAAATTTCTTCCAAATCGTATGGGAATTGCGCCCTCTAGAGGCTCAAGAAGTCAATATCCCAGGTCGGTTTATATGGCAGCAATATCAGGTTAGCACAGTTGTTGGAAGTCATAACAAAACACTTCATGTAAAATTGCATCCAAATCGGATGAGAATTGCGCACTCCATTGGCTCAAGAAATCAAGATCTAAGATCGGTTTATATGACAGCTATACCAGATTATGAACCGATTTGAATCATACTTAACACAGTTGTTGGAAGTCATAGCAAAATACCTCATGCAAAATTTCATCCAAATCGGATGAGAATTGCGTGCTCTTTTGGCTTAAGAAGTCAAGATCTAAGATCGGATTTTATGACAGCTATACCATATTATGAACCGATTTGAATCATACTTAACACAGTTGTTGGAAGTGAAACCTAAACACCACATGTAAAAGTTCAGTCAAATCGGATAAGAATTGCGCCCCCTAGAGGATCAAGAAGTCAAAACCCAAGATCGGTTCGGTTTATATGACACTATATCAAAACATGGACCGATTTACCCCATTTACAATCCCAACTGACCTACACTTATAAAAAGTATTTGTGCAAAATTGCTAGCGGCTAGCTTAACTCCTTCGAAAGTAAGCGTGCTTTCGACAAACGGACGGACGGACAGACAGACGGAGGGACAGACGGACGGACAGACGGACGGACAGACGGACGGACATGGCTAGATCAACTTAAAATGACATCACGATCAAGAATATATATATTGGGTTGCTCAAAAAATAATTGCGGATTTTTTAAAAGAAAGTAAATGCATTTTTAATAAAACTTAGAATGAATTTTAACAAATATATAATTGTCATTTTGTTCGATAACCTTTTGCCATCTTCCTGGCAAATTTTTTATTCCACGCTCATAGAACTTCAGGCCTTTATCTGCAAAAAACTGAACCAAGTGCGATTTTATAGCCTCATCATTGCCGAAAGTTTTACCATTAAAGGAGTTCTGCAAAGATCGAAATAAATGGTAGTCTGATGGTGCAAGGTCAGGGCTATATGGTGGATGCATCAAAAGTTTCCAGCCAAGCTCACTCAGTTTTTGGCGAGTGACCAAACATGTGTGCGGTCTAGCGTTGTCCTGGTGAAATATGACACCTTTACGATCGACCAATTCTGGTCGCTTCTCCTTGACGGCTGTATTCAATTTGTCCAATTGTTGACAGTAAACATCCGAACTAATCGTGTGGTTTCATGGAAGTAGCTCAAAATATACCACACCCCTCCAATCCCACCAAACAGACAGCATAACCTTCTTTTGGTGGATATCAGCCATTGAAGTGGTTTGAGCTGGTTCACCATGCTTGGACCATGATCGTTTTCGACTAACGTTGTTGTAAACAATCCATTTTTCATCTCCAGTTATGATTCGTTTTAAAAACGGATCGAATTCATTGCGTTTAAGGTGCATATCACAAGCGTTGATTCGGTTTGTTAAATGAATTTCTTTCAATGCATGTGGTACCCAAATATCAAGTTTTTCACCAGTCCAAGACTTTTTATGTGATAATGAACGGTTGATTTTGGTATATTTAACTTCTCTCCAATCTCACGCTCAGGTACATGACGATGCAATTCGATTAATGCTTTGATTTGGTCATCATCAACTTCATTTGGCCGACCTGAACGTGGCTCATCTTTAAGTGAAAAATCTCAAGAACGGAATTTGCGAAACCAATTTTGACACTGTCTTCCTTTTAAGGCTTTACCACCATACACATCTCGTAACTTCTTAGCAACCTGCTCCGCGTTTTTTCCTTTACGGAAATAATAAAGTAAAATATGACGAAAATGCTCCTTTGTGGGCTCCATATTAAAATTGACGCCAAACAAACAAATGTAAACAAAGTTTCGCGCACTTTTTTTCTAAAGGAAGCTAAAAGTAACAGCTGATAACTGACAGAAGAAAGAATGCAATTACAGAGTCACAAGCCGTTGAAAAAATTTGTCAACGCCGACTATATTACTACTATATTACCGACAACTACTTTTTGGGCAACCCAATACTTTATGGGGTCTCATACGCATATTTCGAGGTATTACAAACAGGATGACGAAAAAGTATACCCCCATCCTATGGTGGAGGGTATAAAAATCAGGAGATCGATTTATATGGAAACAATGTCAATGCATAGACCAAATTAAACCAAGGTTTATAAAATCAGTTGGAATTCATGAAAGAAATCATTGCACAAAATGTTAGTCTTATCGGCTTAAAAAAATTGCGCCCTCTATAGGCGCAACGTATCTTAAGGGATACGTTCAGTGTCGGATTGCATATTTTGGTTCAGTTTTGAAAAAAAACATTCGTTTGCGATAGTATCGGAAAAATATTAATCGATATTCAGTCAAAAATTAAATATCGATAGTATCGGTAGTGCCATCGATATTTTGCCAGCTGTATTCTACATGCCAAACTTCCGTCAAACAAGCAAAAGGAACCGAACAAGGATAATAGAGAGACCGGTTTATATGGGAGCTATTTAAAGTTACAGACTGATGGACTGATTTGGACCGAACTTGATATAGTTGTTGGAAGTCGTAATAAAAAACCGCATGACAAATTTCAGCCAAATAAGACAAAAACTGAGAACAGAACACTATTTGCATTTATTTTAGCCATAGCGGACAGAAATAGCGGCTTCCAGGGCTCAAGAATTCAAATCGGGAGATAGGTTTATATGGGAGCTTTATCCAAATCTGAACCATTTGTAATCATCAACGACCGACATCAATATTTAATATCTGTGCAAAATTTCAAGCGGCTATCTTTACGCATTCGACTGCAATCGTGACTTCGACTGACGGACGGACGGACGGACATGGCTAGATCGACTAAGGTTGTCGAGACAATTAAACATATATCTACTTTGTGCCGGCTTAGATCAATATTTCGAGGTGTTACAAACGGAATGACTAGTTTAGTATACCCTCATCCTATGGTGGTGGGTATAAAAATGGGATAGAGAAAACCACTTCGCAATAGATCATGTGAGTTCAGTTAGACATTCAGCATGTTGGACGAAGGCTCAATTCAAACTGCCATAATTGTTTGAAAGTGCCATAATTTTTGAGAGTGCGAACGCACTCTTCTAATTAACGCGAGAGAATAAGATCTTAAAATGCATTCACTCGCTTGGAAGCAGCAAACATGGAAATCCTGCGGTCAATAGCAACTGCCGTTTTCAAAAATTATCAACCATTTTTTTTTTAAAGCATCCCATAGTGGCTTGGCATTCTTATTTGCTATTATTGGCAAGTTTGTTGCAAACAAATAATTGAAAATGTCAGCAACAATTGGATCTGGCACTTGGGTAGTATAAGTTTAAGAACAGCTTGGCCTTTTTTCCAAGCAAGACGCAAATGGCAACGGATATGCTTTTCTCATCGGCAATAAAAACGTTATTTTTCTTGCTTAGAAAAAAAAGGAGTTCCACTGCATGTTTGGTAGGTAGTTTGGTTGGATGGTTGGTTGGCTTGTCACCTTGGCAGAATTTAAATTAGAAATGCACGCAACTATCGCTGGCAATTGGCAAACATTAGCAGTCTTGGGTTTTGGTTGAGAAGTTTTCGTTTCACATTCATGTCAAACAAGGTCAAAAGCAAACAATGGCGGAAGAATGACGATTATTGGCCGTGACTGTGCGTGTCACTCTCGCAGAAAAAAAATATAAAAGCTTTAGAGTTTAAATAGTAAAAATGTGAAAAAGTTAGGCCAGGACGAATCATGAAAATCCACAACCACTTTTAAAATTTCAACAAATGGGCTTTGTTGAAGGGCATATGTGTACCTTGTTTACCAATTAGCTGTGAAATCTGCCAGCTTTGAAGCTTTTATTGGCCATAGGAGACTTATCGGGTTTATATAGAAGCTACATCGCGTTTTATACTGATATGGTCAATACTGCTAACGGATGTTGGAAGTCATAACCAAACACCACAAGCAAAACAAGTAAAAGCGTGCTAAGTTCGGCCGGGCCGAACCTTATATACTCTCCACCATGGATTGCATTTGTCGAGCTCTTTTCCCGGCATCTCTTCTTAGGCAAAAAAAAGGATAAAATATAAGATTTGCTCTGCTATTAGAGCGATATCAAGATATGGTCCGGCTTGGACCACAATTATATGTTGGAGACCTCTGTAAAATATTAGCCAATCCGAATAAGAATTTCGCCCTTTGGGGTCTCAAGAAGTAAAATAGAGAGATCGATTTATATGGGAGACCAAAAAGACCAAAAAAAAAAAACACGTATGTTGATGGTCATGAGAAGATCAGTCGTACAAAATTTCAGGGAAATCGGATAATAATTGCGACCTCTAGAAGTTCAAGAAGTCAAGATCCCAGATTGGTTTATATGGCAGCTATATCATGTTATGAACTGATTTGAACCTTACTTTGCACAGTTGTTGAAAGTCATAATAAAATACGTCATGCAAAATTTAAGCCAAATCGGATAGGATTGCGCCTTCTAGAAACGCAAGAAGTCAAGTCCCTAGATCAATTTATATAACAGCTATATCAGGTTATGAACCGATTTCAACCATACTTGGGACAGTTGTTGTACATCATAACAAAATATTTCGTGCAAAATTTCATTCAAACCGGATAAGAGTTGCGCCCTCTAGTGATACAAGAAGTCAAGATTCAAGACCGGTTTATATGGCAGCTATATCAGGTTATTGCCGGATTTGAACCCAATTCAGCACAATTGTTGAAAGTCATAGCGAAACACGTCGTGCACAATTTCATTCCAATCGTATAAGAATTGCGCCCTTTAGAGGCTCAAGAAGTCAAGCCCCAAGATCGGTTTATATGGCAGCTGTATCAAAACATGGACCGATTTGGCCCATATACAATCCCAACCGACCTACACTAATAAGAAGTATTTGTGCAAAACTTCAAGCTGCTAGCTTTACTCCTTCGAAATGTCACGACGATCAAGAATATATATAATTTATTGGGTCTCATACGAAAATTTCAAGGAGTTACAAACAGAATGACGAAAATAGTATACTCCCATTCTATGGTGGAGGTTATAAAAAGGCGATAAGTTCGGCCGGGCCGAATTTTGGATACCAACCATCTCGGGTATATATGTAAACAACCTTTCTTCAAAATCCGGTAAAAAAAATGCATAAGTTATGCCTGATTTATAATCGCCTTTTATTTAAATCGAGATATCGGTCTATATGGCAGCTTTATCCAAATCTGGACCAATTTAGGACAAGTTGAAGAAAAAGTCGAAGGCCTTAACACAACTCGCTGTCCCAATTTTCAGCAAACTCATCATCAAGATATAGTCCGATATAGCCCATCTTCGAACTTAACCTTCTTATGGACAAGAACAAAATATGTGCAAGGTTTCAGCTCAATATCTCTATTTTTATACCCTCCACCATAGGATGGGGGTATACTAATTTCGTCATTCTGTTTGTAACTACTCGAAATATTCATCTGAGACCCCATATAGTATACATATTCTCTCGTGACATTTTATGTCGATCTAGCCATGTCCGTCCGACTGTCTGTCCGTCTGTCTGTCGAAAGCACGCATACTTTCGAAGGAGTAAAGCTAGCCGCTTGAAATTTTGCAAAAATACTTCTTATTAGTGTAGGTCGGTTGGGATTGTAAATGGGCCATATCGGTCCATGCTTTGATATAGCTGTCATATAAACCGATCTTGGGTCTTGACTTCTTGAGTCTATAGAGGGCGCAATTCTTATCCGATTGGAATGAAATTTTGCACGACGTGTTTTGTTGTGATATCCAACAACTGTGCCAAGTATGGCTCAAATCGGTTCATAACCTGATACAGCTGCCATATAAACCGATCTGTGATCTTGACTTCTTGAGCCTCTAGAGGTCGCAATTATTATCCGATTTGCCTGAATTTTGTACTACGGATCCTCTCGTGAACATCAACATTCCTGTTTATTATGATCTGAATCGGTCTATAGTCTGATACAGCTCCCATATAAATCGATCTCTCTATTTTATTTCTTGAGCCCCCAAACCGCTCAATTCTTATTCGAACTGGCTGACATTTAACACAGGTCTCCAACATATAATTTAATTGTGGTCCAAACCGGACCATATCTTGATATCGCTGTAATAGCAGAGCAGATCTTTTCTTATACCCTTTTTTCCTAAGAAGAGATGCCGGGTAAAGAACTCGACAAATGCGATCCATGGTGGAGGGTATATAAGATTCGGCCCGGCCGAACTTAGCACGCGTTTACTTGTTAAGGACTGTAGCATGATTTCAACAGACAGCTGGACGGACATGTCTAGATCGTCTTTGATTTTCATGTGGATCAAGAATATACATATATACTTAATAGGGTCGGAAATAGATATTTCGATGTGTTGCAAACGGAATGACAAAATGAATATACGCCCATACTTCGGTGGTGGGTATAGAAATCTAAATTGGGTTTGTTAAGCACCACCACACCGCATCAAAGCATATCGTAGCTTACTGTTTTTGAATTTCTTAGGAAGAAGCCTTGTAATTAGAAGTTTATAAAATTAAATTTAGCTTCAGTAGAATTCAAAGGTTAACGTAAAAGCTATCGTCTACCGATGTATTAGATGTTTTCACACCATCAAATGAAAAGTCTAAATAAGTTTATTTTTCAATTTTTTGTTTATACCCACCATTTTTTGTTACTCTCATTTTCAGAAACTACTACGTGGTGAAAAGAAGAAATTGATTTTGTGGATATAGACATTGGGTTTATTAATAAAAAAAAACACCTTCCTTGCTCTATTGGAAAATAATCATCCAGTTTGTGAGGGCCACAAAGAGCTGCAGCAAAGGGTGGCTGAAGGCATTGACTGTCCAAAGTTGCATTTGTGTTTGAACATTTTTTTGCCACATCTACTTAAAGTGTTTGCTTTTCACACAACTGATGTCGCACAGCTTGAAAGTGTTGCCGATGATTAGAACCATGCAAGTGGCACGCACACTTGCACTCCACATTACCGAGACTATATTGATGCTGCTCGTGATTGCTATCAAAGGTGAGTTTTAAGTAAAGTGATAAATTTAACAAATAAACGCGAGCTTGGTTTGACCGAGCCGAATCTTGGGAAACTACCACCACGGATTCTGCGGAAAATGTATACAAAATAAATTTAGTTTAAGGACATAATTTTATTCTTCATTCCAAGCTTCTGTCAAACCAGCAAAAAGCAAGTAAAAAGGCGTTAAGTTCGGCCGGGCCGAACTTTGGATACCCACCACCTCGGGAATATATGTAAACCACCTTTCATCAAAATTCGGTGGAAATTTCATACCTTATGTCCCATATCAGTTATATCAAAATATGTTCCGATTTGGACCAAATACTAAAAGTACACTAGCTATATCTAAAAATAAACCGATCTGAACCATATACGACACGGATATCGAAAAGCCTAACATAAGTCACTGTGTCAAATTTCAGTGAAATCGGATTATAAATGCGCCTTTTATGGGGCCAAGACCTTAAATCGCGATATCGGTCTATATGGCAGCTATATTCAAATCTCGACCGATCTGGGCAAAATTGAAGAAGGACTTTGAAGAGCCTAACCAAACTCACTGTCTCAAATTTCAGCGACATCGGACAATAAATGCGTCTTTTATGGCCCCAAAACCTAAAACATAGATATCGGTCAATATGGCAGCTATATCCAAATCTGAACCGATCTGTGCGATATTGCAGAAGTATGTCAAGGGGTTTAACTTAACTCACTGTCCCAAATTTTGGCGACATCGGATAATATATAAGCATTTTATGGGCCCAAAACCATAAATCAAGAAATCAGTCTATATGGCAGCTATATCCAAATCTGAACCGATCTGGGCCAAATTAAAGAAAGATGTCGAGAGGCATAACACAACTCACTGTCCCAAATTTCAGCAAGATCGGATAATAAATGTGGCTTTTATGGGCCTAAGACCCTAAATTGGCATATCGGTCTATATGGCAGCTATATCCAAATCTGGACCGATCTGAGCCAAATTGACGGAGGATGTCGAAGGGCCTAACGCAACTCACTGTCCCAAATTTCAGTGAAATCGGATAATAAATGTGGCTTTTATGGGACTTAGAACCTAAATCGGATGATCGGTCTATATGGCAGCTATATCCAAATCTGGACCGATCTGAGCCAAATTCACGGAAGATGTCGAAGGGCCTAACACAACTCACTGTCCCAAATTTCAGCAAAATCGGATAATAAATGTGGCTTTTATGGGCCTAAGACCCTAAATTGGCATATCAGTCTATATGGCAGCTATATCCAAATCTGGACCGATCTGAGCCAAATTGACGGAGAATGTCGAAAGGCCTAACACAACTCACTGTCCCAAATTTCAGCAAAATCGGATAATAAATGTGGCTTTCATGGGCCTAAGACCCAAAATCGGTCGATCGGTCTATATGGGGGCTATATCAAGATATAGTCCGATATAGCCCATCTTCGAACTTAACCTGCGTATGGACAAAAAAAAAAAGAATCTGTGCAAAGTTTCAGCTCAATATCTCTATTTTTAAAGGCTGTAGCGCGATTTCAACAGACAGACGGGCAGACGGACGGACATGTCTAGATCGTCTTAGATTTTTACGCTGATCAAGAATATATATACTTTATAGGGTCGGAAATGGATATTTCGATGTGTTGCAAACGGAATGACAAAATTAATATGCCCCCATCCTTCGGTGGTGGGTATAATAAAGCTTCTAAGAACCGGACAAGGATGATCGAGAGACTGGTTTAGATGGGAGCTATATCAGATTATAGACTGATTTGGAAAGTATTTAACACAGTTGTTTCTCTAGTTCAGCCAAATCGAAAAAAATAGTAGCTTGTAAGGACTCAATAAGTCAAATCGGCAGATGGGTTTATATGGGAGCTTTACATGCCGTACTCCGAACAGTTGTTGGAAGTCATAACAGAACAATACCTGCAAAATTTCAGGCAAATCGGACAAAATTCGGCTTATATGGGAGCTATATCTGGTTATTGACCGATTAGTACCGCACTTGGCACAATTGTTGGAAGTCATAAGAGAACACTATGTGCAAACTTTCAGGCAAATCGGACGAAAATTGGGGCTTACAAGGACTAGAGATCGGTTTATAAGTGAGCTTTATGAGATTATAGACCGATTTGAACCTTAGTTGGCACAGTTGTTGAAAGTCTCAGCTAAACACTACATGCTCAATTTTAGCCAAATCGGACAAAAATTGCGGCTGGTAAGAGCTCAAGAAATCAAATCGGGAGATTGGTTTAAATGGGAGCTATATCAGGTTATAGACCTATTCGTATCGTACTTAGCACGGTTGTTGGAGGTCATAACGGAATATTATGATGATGATTCAGAAGATGGTCTTTTTTTTCCGATGGTCTGGCCAGGCTTCGAACCCAGGCGTACAGCGTAATAGGCGGACATGCTAATCTCTGCGCTACCGTGGCTTCCAACCTGATATAGCTGCCATATAAACTGATCTCCCGATTTGACTTCTTGAGCCGCAATTTTTGTCCTTGTTGTCTGAAGTTTTACATTCGGTGTTCTGTTACGACTTCCAACAAGTGTTCCTAGAAGCTTTAATTTTTGCTTGTTTGACAGAAGTTTGGTCTGTACAATAAAATTATGCCCTTCGACCAGATTTATTATACCCACCACCGAAGGATGGGGGTATATTCATTTTGTCATTCCGTTTGCAACACATCGAAATATCCATTTCCGACCCTATAAAGTATATATATTCTTGATCAGCGTAAAAATCTAAGACGATCTAGACATGTCCGTCCGTCTGTCTGTTGAAATCACGCTACAGTCCTTAAAAATAAAGATATTGAGCTGAAATTTTGCACAGATTCTTTTTTTTGTCCATAAGCAGGTTAAGTTCGAAGATGGGCTATATCGGACTATATCTTGATATAGCCCCCATATAGACCGATCCGTCAATTTAGGGTCTTAGGCCCATAAAAGCCACATTTATTATCCGATTGTACTGAAATTTGGGGCAGTGAGTTATGTTAGGCCCTTCGACATCCTTCGTCAATGTGGCTCAGATCGGTCCAGATTTGGATATAGCTGCCATATAGACCGATCCTCCGATTTAGGGTCTAAGGCCCATAAAAGCCACATTTTTTATCCGATTTCGCTGAAATTTGGGACAGTGAGTTGTGTAAGGCCCATCGACATTCATCGTTAATTTGGCTCAGATCGGTCCAGATTTGGATATAGCTGCCATATAGACCGATCCTTCGATTTATGGTGCTAGTCCCATAAAAGGCACATTTATTCTCCGATTTTGCTGAAATTTGGGACAGTGAGTTGTGTTAGGCCCTTCGACATCTTTCTTCAATTTGGTTCAGATCGGTTCAGATTTAGATATAGCTGCCATATAGACCGATTTCTTGATTTATGGTTTTGGGCCCATAAAATGCTCATTTATTATCCGATGACGCCGAAATTAGGGACAGTGAGTTAAGTTAAGCCCCTTGACATACTTCTGCAATATCGCACAGATCGGTCCAGATTTAGATATAGCTGCCATATAGACCGATATCTAGGTTTTAGGTTTTGGGCCCATAAAAGACGCATTTATTGTCCGATGTCGCTGAAATTTGAGACAGTGAGTTTGGTTAGGCTCATCGACGTCCTTCCTTAATTTTGCCCAGATCGGTCCATATTTGAATATAGCTGCCATATAGAACGATCTCTCGACTTAAGGTTTTGGGCCCATAAAAGCGACATTAATTGTCCGATTTCGCTGAAATTTGGGACAGTGCTTTGTGTTAGGCTCTTCGACATTTTTATGCAACTTGGCCCAAATCGGTCCCGATTTGGATATAGCTGTCATGTAGACCGATATCTCGATTTAATATCTTGGCCCCATAAAAGGCGCATTTATAATCCGATTTCACTGAAATTTGGTATATAGTTCAGATCGGTTTATTTTTAGATATAGCTAATGTACTTATTAGTATTTGGTCCAAATCGGAACATATTTGGATATAACTGATATGGGACATAAGGTATAAAATTTTCACCGAATTTTGATGAAAGGTGGTTTACATATATCCCGGCCGAACTTAACGCCTTTTTACTTGTTTTGTATAAGTTTTTAGCAGAATCCATGGTGGTGGGTTCCCAAGGTTCGGTCCGGCCGAACTAAGCACTCTATTACTTGTTTATTCTAAAAAATTTTGAATATTATATTTTTTTGTTGAAACATTATTTACTACTTTACTACATTTTAACTACGTGTACTTTGTTTCTTGCTCCGACTCCGCAGCCCGAGTTGTGGCACATGTTATCGCTTACCGATCGTCATAATAAAGGGTGATTTTTTTGAGGTTAGGATTTTCATGCATTAGTATTTGACAGATCACGTGGGATTTCAGACATGGTGTCAAAGAGAAAGATGCTCAGTATGCTTTGACATTTCATCATGAATAGACTTACTAACGAGCAACGCTTGCAAATCATTGAATTTTATTACCAAAATCAGTGTTCGGTTCGAAATGTGTTCATTCACCGTAACGTTGCGTCCAACAGCATCTTTGAAAAAATACGGTCCAATGATTCCACCAGCGTACAAACCACACCAAACAGTGCATTTTTCGGGATGCATGGGCAGTTCTTGAATGGCTTATGGTTGCTCTTCACTCCAAATGCGGCAATTTTGCTTATTTACGTAGCCATTCAACCAGAAATGAGCCTCATCGCTGAACAAAATTTGTCAAAATTTGAACACATTTCGAACCGAACACTGATTTTGGTAATAAAATTCAATGATTTGCAAGCGTTGCTCGTTAGTAAGTCTATTCATGATGAAATGTCAAAGCATACTGAGCATCTTTCTCTTTGACACCATGTCTGAAATCCCACGTGATCTGTCAAATACTAATGCATGAAAATCCTAACCTCAAAAAAATCACCCTTTATTTCATCTTTCGCTTATTACTATCGAAAGGAAACAAATGGAGGGTATGCGTTCAAAGAAATGCACTTTTTTGTTTTTGGGACACTGTTATGTATATACGAATATTAAAATCACTGCTATTTTGTTATCTCACATGCCATTGATATTTTTTGTATGCCATAAATCGCACATATCGTTTGGCCAATAAAGATATTAAATTTAAATTTTTATCTGTGTCATTTGTGTCAGACACTGCAATATTAACAATTACCGATTGCATATTAATAATCCACACATAAATGAAAACAATGCAAAATAAAAACATTTTGCTCTTTCATTAAGATGTTCATATAGTAACTGAAAATTGTTGGAGTGACGTTTCATGAACGGCCCATACGATGTTGGCGTATTCATTATACCCTACACCACTATTGTGAAACAGGGTTGTTGTTGTTGTTGTAGCAGTTTATTGTGTTCTATTTTTCGTCTGCTTAATTCTGTTGAGTGTCAAGACCCAGGAACTCTGCGACTAAGATGGGGTGCGTCCACAGGGATCTGCGTCTGAGTCGAGTGGGTCTGGCCGGGCAGTTAAACAGGTGACGTGTATCGTGCGGTCCCTGGTTACAATCGGGACATTCATCTTGCACGTCGGCATCAATCCTAGCTCTGTGGGAATTGAGGCGGCTGCCTTCGTCGGAACGTAATTGAGCCAGAACCACTCTGGTTTGCCGGGGGAGGTCGATTTCTTCGGGTGCAATGGGTGGCGGTCGTTCTCCAAGGACTACATTCACCCGGTAGCCAATTACCGCATCTGCTACCGTGTCTGCATGAATGTTGTTCATACCCGCTTGATATGCCGCTTGATCTAGAGGTTCTCTCTTGTAGCGCTGAACCTCACGCTCTAGATAGTGTAGATCTACCTTAAGGCTTCCGGGCGGTGGGTATCTATCCACAAGATAATGATTTGGATGGTTTCTGCGATAACAGCCCAAAAGGTATTGCTTAGACAGCATGTAGTTATGTCTTCGCACTGGTAGGATCTTTGTCTCCTGATGGAGGTGGTCCACATGAGAACTGAAGAGACAGCCCGTCGCTGTTCGGAGGGCGGCATTCTGACAGATCTGAATATTATTCCACTGCGTGTCACAAAGTTGACGAGACCACACTGGCGCTGCATAACTTACCACATACCGGCCAGTTGCTTTGTACGTGGTCAACAAGGTTTCTTTGTCTGCATCCCAAGTGCTGCCAGCAAGGAGAATGAGGAGAATGTGTAAGAGCTGTCAAATGTGACGCCAAGTATTTTGGGACACTTGATGGTCAGAATCATTTCTCCATCGACCATCACAGTCAGCTCAGTATTCACCTTACGCGTATTTGTAGTGAACAGTGTGGCTGAAGATTTGGTGGCGGATATATTATATAGGTCCAGTGCCACGAGGACCGTCCTATCATATGGCCTGGTTTGATTAAAGCCACGGCAAATGTGTGTGGTTATGGCATGCAAAGCTGTTGTTGTGCTGTGCAGTCTCCGAAATCCATGTTGATGCTCGGCAAATGGAAATTCTCCTACGAGGCTCGGAAGGAGTAATGCCTCAAGCGTCTTTGCCACTGATGAGAGAAGGGAGATCGGTCTTCAGACCAGGCTTCAGTAGCGGGATCACTCTGCCCATTTTCCAGACATCGGGAACTATTAGAGTGTTCAATGACAGGTTGAGGGCAGTGGTAAGGTACTCAACTCCAGGTGAATCCAGATTCTTCAACATCAATGTAGAGATTCCGTCGGGGCCCAACGCCTTAGAAGATTGGGCGCCACGGATGACATTCGTAATTTCTCCTACGGTAAATTGTGATGGCTGTTCATCGGCTCGGAGACCACGAATACGGCGAATGGCTTTCCTCCTTGGCCTGTCTATCTCGGGATGCACAATAAATTGACGGTTGAACAAACTGGCGCATCTCTTCGGATCAGTCACGGTTATCTCACCAAAAGTGACTGAGGTCCTGTCATCCCGTCTTCCGGGATTCGAGAGTGTCTTAACAGTAAACCACAGCTTGCCTAAACCGGTGTCTATGTTTTATTGGTCCAGGTGTTCCAGCCACAAATTCCGCTCATGTTTGTTGACTACCCTGTTTATTTACAGATTCAGCTAGCTCGCTGATTCTGGGGTTAGTGGGGTCCGTACAACTAATCCCATCACGCTCGTCTGCGTGTCCAACTGACTGCGCCGGGAAATTGGGCCCCACTTGGGGTATTCGGCCGACTGGTATAAAACGACCGGCTGCTGCGTTAATAATGTCTCAGAATTTCCTTTCGACAACAAGCACATCCGAGTGTCAGTTCACTGAAGCGGCCAATCGGCCTTCTTCTGATTGATAAACGTCGGTCGATGGTGAGAATTATGGGGAGGTGGTCTGACCCCAAAGAGATGACGGCTTGCCAGGATACGTCACTCACGAGATCAGGGGATGCAATTGAGATGTCTGGCGAGCTGCTGCACCTCCTCGTAATCCTAGTGGGGGCATACTCATTCACCGTGCAAAACTTGGAGCTATCTATCTGCTCTGCCAAAGCTATGCCACGCTTGTCGTTACCTAGGGAAAATGCCATGACGTGTGATGCGCATTAAAATCCCCTAGAACCAAACGATTATGGCCAGATAGCAACCCACTTATGTCGGGGTTACCAACCGGCGGTATATACACGTTGTATATCTCTATCTCGGCAGTACCAGACCTGACTGCTACTCCCATACATTCCATGTAGGGGTCACTAGCGCAGGCGAGATAGGTCTATACTGCACGGAATGGTTTATAACGAAGGCCAATCCCCCACCTCCATTCCTTGAGCGATCCTTACGTAGCACATTGTAACCGTGACAACTGTGCAAGCTGCAGGTGTTGGTCAGCTTTTTCTCCTGGATCGCCGCGACCAATATGCGCTTCCGACTCATAAAGTCCACGATCTCATCGATCTTGCCATGTAGTCCATTGCAGTTTAACTGCAAGAACGATACACTTCCCGGAACTGGCCTGGCAATAGTAGGGCAAGGATGCTGCCGTTGCGTAAATTGCCGTACGGGAGAGGTCGGGGGGGTCACATAGTCCGACGACGAGGACGCCGAAGGCGACGACGGCGACGCTTGTGACCCACTGCTGGCTATGTTCTCACAGCACCTTGCGACATAGCCAGTATGACTATACTCCCGTAGTGAAGTTAACCCAGAGCAAGAACGGAAATGTACCCACTCCATGCACCGGTTACACCTTACCAACACCGACAGATGATAAAGGCGGTTCTGGCAAACCGAACAGAACCAGTGTCCGGGGTTCTTTTCAATCCCGGCACGGACCAGAAGCGTGCGGAGAAGGCACTCCGGGATGTGCCTCTCCCATGACGAAAAAAGACGAACACGTACACTGAGGCGGCAGCCCTTGCCGATGAGGATTCCATCGGGTCAATCCGGTGCGTACAACCGGCTGCCATGGGATTGAAACAGGGTATTTTAACTAAGTGAATTTGTTTGTTACACCCAAAAGGAAGAGAGATAGACACATTGATAAGTATACCGATCGATTGAGAATCACTTTCTGATTTGATTTAGCTATGTCCGACTGTCGGTTTGTCTGTCCGTCCGTCCATGTTAATTTGTGTACAAAGTACAGGTCGCAGTTTTCATCCGAGCGTTTTAAAATTTGGTACAGGCTGTTTTTCGGCCTAGAGACGAATGCTATTGAAATTGGAAAAAATCGGTTCAGATTGGGATAAAGCTCCCATATATATGTTCGTCCGGTTTTCAGTTATAATGCAATAAGATGGTCATTTGTTAACCAAGTCTCTCGAAACTTAGCAGAAAGGATTTTTTTATGACTCTCAAAATTACATATACCGTACGATTTTAACTTCTAGAGTCACAACAAGCGCATGTATTGACTAATCTTGCCAAAATTGTACACAACGCTTTCCTCGATGACCAAAACAATATCTGAGAAGTTTGCTCGAAATCGGTTCAGATTTAGATATAGCCCCCTTATATATGTTTGTTTGTCCGATTTTGAGAAATAGTGCAATAAGTGCCCGTTTGTTAACCGATTGTCTCGAAATTTGGCAGTAAGGATTTTCTTATGACTCTCCATTTTACTGGTGAGTTTCATTGCAGTTGCATTGGCTAGTTGGTCTACGGAAAGACTGCAGAAAACTCTTCAACAGAGCAAAAGCCACTAGAGCACCACACGATTAGGACATCTATAATGCTGAGCTAAGAACATATAAGGGCTAGCTTAGAAAGGTTCGGAACAAATCCTGGGTAGAATTCTGAATCTGAGGCCTCTAGGCTAAGGAATATTCTGTCCTCGAGATCTATTACGGTGGGGTATATTCTGAAGTCGGAGAATGTATGGACAATGTCTAATGAGGAAACACTACAACTACTCGTTGATACACATTTCCCGGGAAATTCTCCAACAGACAACGTGGCGCCTGAAGTGTTTGTCACTGAAATGCATTCGTTGGAGGCCATTAGGTAAATTGTGTCTGAGCCGAAAATCCTTTGGGCGATAAGATGTTTCGACTCCTTTAAGTCGCCAGGCCCTGATTATGTATCATCGGTTGAATAACAAACTGTGTCTGATAGACTGGTTCGATGGCCTAGGGAGATATACACTGCTGCCATCAGTCATATATACCTGTGGGATGGAGGGACGCGAAGTTCATTTTCATTCCGAAAGCAGGAAAACCTTGCCGCACAAAGTCGAAAGATTTTCGTCCTATTAGTCTGTCATCCTTTATGCTGAAGACTCTTGAGAGGTTGATAGTAACATATCTTAGGGCAAAGATCGCTAAAGATCGCCTATGTCGGCAGCAGCATCCATATAGTAAAGGCAAATCTACTGAAACAGCCCTTCACGACATAGTCAGCTACATGGAAGTCGAATGATTTTCGTCCTATTAGTCTGTCATCCTTTATGCTGAAGACTCTTGAGAGGTTGATAGTAACATATCTTAGGGCAAAGATCGCTAGAGATCGCCTATGTCGGCAGCAGCATCCATATAGTAAAGGCAAATCCACTGAAACAGCCCTTCACGACCTAGTCGGCTACATAGAGGTCTCAATCGCTGTCAAGGAATGTACAATGGTCGCATTTCTTGACATTGTAAAACCGACCTCAATCATGAAGGAGTTGGAGTTTCTAGGCATCAATTCTACCTTAAAAAATTGTGTTAATAACTTACTTACTAAAGGTTGCATTACGGCTGGCTTGGGATCTGTGGATGTAAAAAGATGGGTCAGCAGGTGAACACCTCAAGGAGGTGTACTGTCTCCTCTACTTTGGAATATGGCCATTAACAATATATAATTGTCTCTGGAAGAAAAAGGTATAAAACGTGACGTGTGTATTGCAGTTAGGTGAAAGTTAACCAGCACTCTAAGAGATTCCATTCGTTTTATTTATTTCAATTAGGTCAATGATATTAATGGAATATTCAATTGAAGTGGGGCTTAAACAATACTATTCATTATAATCTCATTGTCGTGTTGTTCTATTTTATCGCACCATGGTTGTTGGTGATTAATGATATTGTCGACTTTGGTACAACCACGCGAGCGAGTGCTTAAGTATGTGTTAGTTTGTTTATTTTCCCTTTAAACTACTCTGTAAATTTTCCAATTAATTTCATATTGTCAAATCCTAGGTATTGTGGACAAGTACAATTCAATTGAATTACAATCGAGGATATAAATAAAATCAAATATGCAAAAAAATTGGATTAAAATCGACCAATATGTGCTATCAAATACCCTTATTTGTTGATAGCAAGGATTTTAACTTGGAAATTTTGCAAACAATTATTGCTTCTTAACTCTTCTAGTGTATATAACTTTCATGTATGTGTATTACCCGATTTACTATAGTAAGGCCTTACTTGATGCAATTGTCGAGCGATGTTCACAAAACTGTTCGAGGAGTGATATTTCTACCCCCTGTCATAGAACAGGAGATTATTCATTCAGTCATTCCGTTGTCAACACTCGAAAAATCCATTTCCGACTCTACAAAGCATTTATAATCTCGATCGTCGTAAAATTTTAAGACAACGTTACTAAGTCTGCCTGTCCATATGACCGTTTATTAGTTGTCACCACGCCAGAACCTTAAAAAATTGAGATATGGGCTGAAATTTTCCACAGATTCGTATTTCTTCCACAGGCAGTTAAGTTTTTGAACGAGCAAAATCAGACCACGGAGCCCACCGTGGCGCAGTGGTTAGCATATCCACCTATGACGCCGAATGCCTGAGTTTTAATCTCTGAGTGAACATCTGAAAAAAATGTCACCGGTGGTTATACCCTTACTAATGCTGGGAACATGTGTGAAAAACTTCCCTACCAATTAGTGTCGCTATGCAGCAAACCGTTCGAACTGCACTGAGAAAACTTTTGTCTAAATTTAAAAGATTCGAGCCAAAGATTAGCAAACTAAATTTAAAGATGATAAATTTTCCAAGTTTTTGAGGAAACATTCCCTTCGGTGAAAAATATTTTCCTTCAGATCAAGGATTTTTATTCCCACCAAAATAGGATGGGGATATACTAATCTAGTCATCCCGTTTGTAACACCTCGAAATATTCGTCTAAGACCCCATAAAGTATACATATTCTTTATCGTGTCGGCGGTCTGAATCGATCTAGCCATGTCCGACCGTTCGTCGGTATGTCGAAATCACGAGAGCGGTCGAGCACGTAAAGCTAGCCGCAAGAAATTTTGCACAGATTCTTACTATTGATGTAGTTTATTTAAGATTGCATGTGGATCATATCTGTTCAGATTTAGATATAGCTCCCATATAAACCGATTTCCCGATTTGACTTCTTGAGCCCCTGGAAGCCGCAACTTTTGCCTGACTTGTCACTTCGGCCTATAATCTAATATTTTTTTGTTGTTGTAGCAGTTAGTTATACCCTCCACCATAGGATGGGGGTATACAAATTTCGTCATTCCGTTTGTAACACCTCGAAATATGCATCTAAGACCCATAAAGTATATATATTCTTGATCGTCGTGACATTTTAAGTCGATCTTACCATCCGTGTAGGTCGGCAAAGATTGTTAATGGGTTATATCGGTTCATGTTCTGATATAGCTGCCATAGAGGGTATAACTCTAATCCGATGTGGCTGAAATTTTGCACGAGGTGTTTTATTATCACTTCCAACAATTGTGTTAAGTGTGGTTCAAATCGGTTAATAAGATGATATAGCTGTCATAGAAATCTATCTAGGGTCTTGATTTCTTGAGCCTCTAGGGGCGCAATTTTTATCCGATTTAGCTGAAATTTTGCACAACTATTGGGTTGGCCAAAAAATAATTGCGGATTTTTTAAAAGAAAGTAAAAGCATTTTTAATGAAACTTAGAATGAACTTTAATCAAATATACTTTTTTAAACTTTTTTTCTAAAACAAGCTAAAAGTAACAGCTGATAACTGACAGAAGAAAGAATGCAATTACAGAGTCACAAGCTGTGAAAAAATTTGTCAACGCCGACTATATGAAAAATCCGCAATTACTTTTGCCCCAATAGTTTATGTATGACTTTCAACAACTGTGTTTAGTATGGTCTAAATTGATCCAAAACCTGATATAGCTGCCATATAAACCGAATTTGATTCTTAACTACTATAACCACTAGAGGGCACAATTCTTATTCGATTTGGCTGAAGTGGCATGACGTGTTTTTTAACGACTTTCATCAAATGCGCTAAATGTGATGCAAATCGATGCATAGCCTGATATAGCTGCCATATATACTGATCTTAGATCTTGACTTCTTGGGCGAATAGAGGGCGCAATTCTCATCCGATTTGGCTGACATTTTGCATGAAGTTGTTTGTTATGACTTCCAACTGCTGTGCCAAATATGGTTCAAATCGGTCAATAGCCTGATATAGCTGCCATATAAACCGTTCTTGGATCTTGACTTCTTGAACCACGAGAGGGAGCAATTCTCATCCGATTTCGCTGAAATTTAGCATGAAGTATTTTGTTACGACCTCCAACAACTGGGATAAATATTTTTCAAATCGATGTATAACCTGATATAGCTGCCATATAAACCGATCTGATATCTTAATTTCTAATGCCTCTAGAGGGCGCAATTCTCATCCGATTTAGCTGAAATTTAGCATGAGTTGTTTTGTTACTACGACTTCCAACAACTGCGATAAATATGATTCAAATCGATACATAACCCGGAATAGCTGTCATATAAACCGAACTGAAATTTTGCACGATATGTTTTGTTATGACTCAATAAATGTGCTAAGTATGGCGTAAATCGGTGTACAACCTGATATTGCTGCCACATAAACCGATCTGGGATCTTGACTTCTTGAGCCCCTAGAGGGCGCTATTCTCATCCGATTGGGCTGAAATTTTGTACAACTGCTTCTATCATGACCTTCAACATACGTGTCGAATATGATCCTAATCGATCTATAGCCCGATACAGCTCCCATGTAAACCAATCTTCCGAATATGCTTCTTGAGCCCCTACAAGGCGCAATTCTTATCCTAATGGCCTGAACTATTACCCAATGACTTCTTTAACTCTCAATTTACTTATGGTCTGAATCGGACTATAACTTGATATATCTCCAATAGAACAAAAAATTTTTCCCATTATTCTTTGATTGCCTAAAAATAGATGCAGCACAAAGAACTCGACAAATGCAATCCATGGTAGCGTGTATATACGGTTCGGCCCGGCCGAACTTAGCACGCTCTTACTTGTTGTGTTGTATCACTCGCGTGCTTGATTTTGATGAGTGTCCAGATCCAGAAACTCTGCGACTAAGACAGGATGCGTCCAGAGGAATCTGGGTCCGGTTTGGCAGTTTGGTGGCTGATATATTCAGATTTCTTGCAGCGAAATATGAGACAAGTTCGTAGACGTTCAATATATCATAAGTCGGGGGCCTGTTGCCATGGTCCGGTCCCCTTCCGATACCGAAAAATTATATAGCCTATGTTTCCTTCTAGACCAACCTACAGAATATGCGAAAATTTCGAGAAAATCGGTTCTGCCGTTTTCAGTCTATACGGAACAAACAAACCGGGTCCCATAAATCCGTGATTGGCTAATGTGCCCATTTTGGGCGTTTTTGTGGGGGTGAGGTGACCCCCTATACTCCGACATAATTTTGTATGCCAGATTCGTTATCTACTCTCGCATACTTTTCATTTGATACCATATTGTCCTCATCGGTCCACATTTGATTTCGGTAGGTATTTTGGGGTAATTTCCTTCCGTTATTCTGCCTATTCCTACTTCCTGACCATATTCGTAATCTACTCCCATATTGTCATGATCGTCAAATAAATCTATTTTAGCGGTTTTGGGGCTGGGGCAGCACCCCAGGTACTTGAACCCATCTTTTATTATGAAATTCGTACTCTACTCTTGAATACCTTTAATTTGAATTCCATATTGTCCCGATCGGTCCACTTTTATTTTTGGGTATCAATTTTGGTGTAAGGGGGAGGGTCCGCTCCCCTCTCGATATCAAAAAATTATATAGCCCTTTTTCCTTCCAGACCAACCTAGACAATCTGTGAAAATTTCAAGGTAATCGGTTCAGCCGTTTTTGAGTAAATACGGAACAAACAAACAAACAAGAAAACACAAATTGAATTTTATATTTAAGACTAGCTGAACCCGGCCCCTTTTGCAGCGCTTCCTTTTACACCATATGAATTAGGACTTTCTTTTCAATTACTCTTCTTTGCATTCACTATGTTACGTATATATTTGACGGCCGTGTTTTTATAGACCTTTTGGACTATTGTGAAAGCTTGTCCCAGGGTAGGAGGTTTAAACAAATAATACCGAAAACAGTCAAAGGTTAGTTGCTTTATTTTATTTATTCGATGGACAGGCAACTTGTCAAAACAGTTGTGAAAAGCATATGATCAACTTTGAACACACTCTCCTGTCTCCTGTACCTCTCACACTCTTTTTTATACCCTCCACCATAAGATGGGGGGTATACTAATTTCGTCATTCTGTTTGTAACTACTCGAAATATTCGTCTGAGACCCCATAAAGTATATATATTCTTGATCGTCGTGAAATTTTATGTCGATCTAGCCATGTCCGTCCGTCTGTCCGTCTGTCCGTCCGTCCGTCCGTCCGTCCGTCCGTCTGTCTGTCGAAAGCACGCTAACTTCCGAAGGAGTAAAGCTAGCCGCTTGAAATTTTGCACAAATACTTCTTATTAGTGTAGGTCGGTTGGTATTGTAAATGGGCCATATCGGTCCATGTTTTGATATAGTTGCCATATAAACCGATCTTGGGTCTTGACTTCTTGAGCCTCTAGAGTGCGCAATTCTTATCCGATTGGGATGAAATTTTGCACGACCTGTTTTGTTATGACATCCAACAACTGTGCCAAGTATGGTTCAAATCGGTATATAACCTGATACAGCTGCCATATAAACCGATCTTGGGTCTTGACTTCTTGAGCCTCTAGAGTGCGCAATTCTTATCCGATTGGAATGAAATTTTGCACGACATGTTTTGTTATGATATCCAACAACTGTGTCAAGTATGGTTTAAATCGGTCCATAACCTGATATAGCTGTCATATAAACCGATCTTGGGTCTTGACTTCTTGAGCCTCTAGAGTGCGCAATTCTTATCCGATTGGAATGAAATTTCGGCACGACGTGTTTTGTTACGATATCCAACAACTGTGCCAAGTATGGTTCAAATCGGTTCATAACCTGATATAGCTGCCATATAAACCGATCTTGGGTCTTGAATTCTTGAGCCTCTAGAGTGCGCAATTCTTATCCGATTGGAATGAAATTTTGCACGACGTGTTTTGTTATGACATCCAACAACTGTGCCAAGTATGGTTCAAATCGGTTCATAACCTGAAACAGCTGCCAAATAAACCGATCTTGGGTCTTGACTTCTTGAGCCTCTAGAGTGCGCAATTCTTATCCGATTGGAATGAAATTTTGCACAACGTGTTTTGTTACGATATCCAACAACTGTGTCAAGTATGGTTTAAATCGGTTTATAACCTGATATAGCTGTCATATAAACCGATCTTGGGTCTTGACTTCTTGAGCCTCTAGAGGGCGCAATTCTTATCCAATTTGAATGAATTTTGGCACGTAGTATTTTGTTATGATATCCAACAACTGTGCCAAATATGGTTCAAATCGGTTCATAACCTGATATAGCTGCCATATAAACCGATCTGGGATCTTGACTTCTTGAGCCTCTAGAGGTCGCAATTATTATCCGATTTGCCAGAAATTTTGTACGACGGATTCTCTCATGACCATTAACATACGTGTTTATTATGGTCTGAATCGGTATATAGCCCGATACAGCTCCCATATAAATCGATCTCTCTATTTTACTTCTTGAGCTCACAAAGGGCGCAATTCTTTTTCGAATTGGCTGACATTTTACACAGGTCTCCAACATATAATTTAATTGTGGTCCAAACCGGACCATATCTTGAAATCGCTCAAATAGCAGAGCAAATCTTTTCTTATATCCTTTTTTGCCTAAGAAGAGATGCCGGGAAAAGAACTCGACAAATGCGATCCATGGTGGAGGGTATATAAGATTCGGCCCGGCCGAACTTAGCACGCTTTTACTTGTTTTTGTTCAGGTTTGCTTGGCTATTCAAATAATTCCTATGTCCCAATAGAGGGCGCTGAATTTGTTGTTGGTGATGATCGCTGTTGTTTCCAATCACATTGTCATCATTTTGTCTATTTTTATATTCAATCGAATTTGAAATTTTTTCGGCCTATCTAATGTCACCGTTGCGCATGGGCTTACCCATGCCAAAAATATCAGACAAAATTTGAGCACTAGATATCCATTCAACAATAGTTGCGACAATAATCATTATCCATTTATGACTTCAGTACAAAAACTTACGATCTAGATCACAAAATTTGTTTTTTCTTTTTATACCCTCCATCATAATCTAATTTCCTCATTCGGTTTGTAAAGCATCGAAATAGTCATCTGAGACCCAACAAAGTAAAGGGTGATTTTTTTGAGGTTAGGATTTTCATGCATTAGTATTTGACAGATCACGTGGGATTTCAGACATGGTGTCAAAGAGAAAGATGCTCAGTATGCTTTGACATTTCATCATGAATAGACTTACTAACGAGCAACGCTTGCAAATCATTGAATTTTATTACCAAAATCAGTGTTCGGTTCGAAATGTGTTCATTCACCGTAACGTTGCGTCCAACAGCATCTTTGAAAAAATACGGTCCAATGATTCCACCAGCGTACAAACCACACCAAACAGTGCATTTTTCGGGATGCATGGGCAGTTCTTGAACGGCTTCTGGTTGCTCTTCACTCCAAATGCGGAAATTTTGCTTATTTACGTAGCCATTCAACCAGATATGAGCCTCATCGCTGAACAAAATTTGTCAAAATTTGAACACATTTCGAACCGAACACTGATTTTGGTAATAAAATTCAATGATTTGCAAGCGTTGCTCGTTAGTAAGTCTATTCATGATGAAATGTCAAAGCATACTGAGCATCTTTCTCTTTGACACCATGTCTGAAATCCCACGTGATCTGTCAAATACTAATCCATGAAAATCCTAACCTCAAAAAAATTACCCTTTATATATGTATATTTTTGATCTTCTTGACATTCTAAGTCGATTTAGCCATGTCGGTCCGTCCATCTGTCGAAAGCATGCTAACTTTCGAAGGGGTAAAGCTAGGCGCATTAAAATTTTGCATAAATACTTCCTATTAGTATAGGTCAGTTGGGATTTTAAATGGGTCATATTGTTCATTGTTTTGATATAGCTGCTATAGCTCTTAAGCCCCTAAATGCCGCAATTCTTATCCGATTTGTCTCATACTATGTATAAGATATTTTGTTATGACTTCCAATATCTGTGCTTAGTATTGTTCAAACCGGATTAAAACTTGATGTAGCTCCCATATAAACCGATCTCCTAATATGACTCTCCGGGGCTCTAGAGGGCACATTTCTAATGCGATTTGGCTAAACATTATTTTAACGACTTCTTCTATGACCTTCCACATACATGTCAAATATAGTCTGAATGGGTCCATAACTTTAGTTGAGCCTCATATTGCAATCGTCAGCAAATACTTTATACTTGGGTGGTATTATGGGGGTGGGGTGGCCCCATAGACACTTTTCCTGAACATTGATATCCGATTCGTGCTTTACTTCCAAAGACCTTTCATTTGAGCCCCATTTGCTAGGATCGTAAATTTATCTTCTTTGGGGGATGATCTCGGAGATGGGAGGTCCCCCAAACACTAAGTCCCACATCTGGATATCGGATTCGTATTCTATACTCAAATACCTTTTATTTAAGCCCCATATTGCCATGTTCAGGAGATAAGTCCAGCTTGAGGGGTATTTTGGGGAAGGGGTGGACCCCCAGAAACTTTGTCCCAAGTTTTGATTTCAGATTCGAATTTTACTCGCAAATACCATTAATTTGAGTCCCATATTGCCATGGTCGGTATAGATGTTCGATTTAGGGGTTTTTTGGCAAAGATAGCCACATAAACTACCTGAATTATCTATCTTAGGGTGGGAAATTTGCAAAAAATAGTACAGCAAACAACCGCAACGAAATTCGTAGACTTTGTTTTTCTTTATTTTGCGGACCGATAGGTTGCCATAACAAAGATAAATGCTGCATGATAAATTTTTACCACTCTGCCCCCTCTCTGTTCGTGGTGACGTCACCATTCAGTTGATCCATTTGCAAACAGAATAGATGGCGCTTATTTAAATGTTAGTGCTGTCATCGATAAGGGAAAGGTTTAGACTTTAATACCCAAAATGTTAACAAAATAACTTAAAAGTTATCCGTTCCATGTCGCCCTGGATGCTTGCGCGATCAAATATAAACGACTGAGAATTTTACGTTTCACCCATCTGTTAGAGCTTTTTTGAACATATGTTATGAATTTATAAATTTCCTTTGTCTATGCTGCTACTCGCTTGGAGCGGCTTAACGCCTATAACATTGATCATCATGTGTTAGTTGTCAATGACTGACTATATGGCTACCCGTTGAATAGTCATTATTTAGTCTTTTTTATACCCACCACCGAAGAGTGGGGATATATTCATTTTGTCATTCCGTTTGCACACATCGAAATATCCACTTTCGACCGTATAAAGTATATATATTCTTGATTATCGTAAAAATTTAAGACGATCTAGACAGGTCCGTCCGTCTGTCCGTCCGTCTGTCTGTTGAAATCACGCTACAGTTTGTGAAAATGAAGATATTGAGCTGAAACTTTGCACAGATTCTTTTTTTGTCCATAAGCAGGTTAGGTTAGAAGATGATCTATATCGGACTATATCTTGATATAGAACCAAATATAGACTGATCAGCCGATTTAGGGTCTTAGGCCACCAAAATCCACATTTATTATCCGATTTTGCTGATATTTGGCACAGCGAGTTGTGTTAGGCCCTTCGACATCCTTCGTCAATTTGGGCCAGATCGGTCCAGATATTGATATAGCTGTCATATAGATCGATCGTCCGATTTAGAGTCTTAGGCCCATAAAAGCCACATTTATCAGATTTCGCCGAAATTTTAGGCAGTGTGTTTTTTTAAGCCCTTTTATATCCTTCGTTAGTTTAGCTCAGATCGGTCCAAATTTGGATATAGCTGCTGACCGATCCTCCGATTTAGGGTCTTAGGCCCATAAAAGCAACATTTATTATCCGATTTTGCTGAAATTTGGAACTGTGAGTTGTGTTAGGCCCTTCGACATCCTTCGTCAATTTGACCCAGATCGGTGCAGATTTGGATATAGCTGCCATATAGACCGATCTCTTGATTTAAGGTTTTGGGCCCATAAAAGACGCATTTATTGTCCGATGTCGCCGAAATTTATGACGGTGAGTTATGTTAAGCCCCTGGACACACTTCTGTAATATGGGACAGATTCGTCCAGATTTGGATATAGCTGCCAAATAGACCGATGTCTCGGTTTTAGGTTTTGGGTCATAAAAGGCGCATTTATTGTCTGATGTCGCCGAAATTTGGGACAGAGAGTGATGTTAAGCCCCTCCACATATTTCTGCAATTAGGTCTAGGTTGAGAAAGATTTGAATATAGCTGCCATATAGACCGATATCTCGATTTAAAGTCTTGGCCCAAAAAAAAGGCGCATTTATAATCCGATTTTACTGAAATTTGACACAGTGACTTATGTTAGGGTTTTCGACATCCTTGTTGTATATGGTTTAGATCGGTTTATTTTTAGATGTAGCTACTAAAAAGATTAATGTTTTGTTATATACAATTGAAAAATAAGTAGTACTTATTGGTATTTGGTCCAAATCGGAACATATTTTGTTATAACTCCTATGGGACATAAGGTATGCAATTTTCATCGGATTTTGATGAAAGGTGGTTTACATATATACCCGAGGTGGTGGGTATCCAAAGTTCGGCCCGGCCGAACTTAACGCATTTTTACTTGTTTTAAATCATATCAAATTGCCATATTAAACGATTCTCAGTGGTAGTGAACTAATTTGCCAGTCTTTATATTAGGTGCGGTGGTGACAGTTCTTAGTAATTTAACCATATAAAACGTTTGAACATAAAAGTGTTGCCCAGCAGCACGTTGTTTGGACTTGTCTAGGAAAAGAAGGATCCTTGTCGATGAGCTAAATATGGCGGCCACCTTGACTTAAGGCTTGCAACTGCTCCTATCACACTGAACGTCATAACTTTGGGGGTATGGCGGCGGTATCCTATTAGGTCATTATATCGGGGGTGAGGTGGTCCGCTAGATATATAAGCAGAATAAAGATATCATATTCGCAGTCCACAACCTTATACTTTGAATTTAACCTCATATTGTCATAATTGGTCCATCGAGCTGTTTCGTGGGGGACGCCTCACTCCATCTGCCACTTGAGCACAAATTTGAATGACGCACTCCACTTAAAAATATCTATTACTTGATCCCCCATTGTTTTAATGGAGAGGTAAAGCACCACCTAGATTCTTGGACACAAAGTTTAATGTCACATTCGTAATCTGCTACCAAATGCTTTTAATTTGAGGCCCATCTAGCTAGGATCGAATTATATTCCCATTTGAGGGTGGAGAGACACCCAATTACTTGGACCTCATTTTTTATGTCATATTCGTTGTCTAGTATACCGAATACCTTTCATTTGAGTCCCACATTGATATTTACGTCCAATATATTTGTTTGGGGAAGTTTTTTGGGTTGGACGACCCCTCGCGTACTTCACCCCAATTTTTAATACCATATTCGTATTCTTCTCCCCAATACCATTCATTTGATACCCATATTGTCGCTATTGGTCCACTTTTGGTTTTAGGTGGTGTTTTTGGCGTAACGGGGGAGGTTCCGCCCCCTCCAATACCAACAAACTAAAAAGCCTTTTCCTCCTTCCTGACCATTTTTGTAATCTATTCCCGAATACCTTTTATTCGAGTCCGATGTTGTGATTATCGTCCAATAAACCTATGTTAAGGGGTTTTGGGGTCAGGGCGGCCCCCAGTTATTTGGATCCAATTTCTAATATGAAATTCGTAGTCTACTCTTGAATACCTTTCATTTGAATCCCATATTGTCCCGATCGAATCACTTTTATTATGGGATCGTACTTTTAGGCTAAGGGGGAAGGTCCGCCCCCCTACCGATATCAATAAATTATATAGCCTATTGCTCCTTCCGGACCACTCCCCACAATCTGTGAAAATTTGAAAGAAATCGGTTCAGCCGTTTTTGAGTCTATACGAAACAAACAAATTTACAAACCCACAAACAAACAAATAAACAAACAAACCCACAAACAAACAAACATACACAAATTCATTTTTATACCCACCACCGAAGGATGGGGGTATATTCATTTTGTCATTCCATTTGCAACACATCGAAATATCCATTTCCGACCCTATAAAGTATATATATTCTTGATCAGCGTAAAAATCTAAGACGATCTAGACATGTCCGTCCGTCTGTCCGTCTGTCTGTTGAAATCACGCTACAGCCTTTACAAATAGAGATATTGAGCTGAAACTTTACACAGATTCTTTTTTTGTCCATAAGCAGGTTAAGTTCGAAGATGGGCTATATCGGACTATATCTCGATATAGCCCCCATATAGACCGATATGCCAATTTAGGGTCTTTGGCCCATAAAAGCCACATTTATTATCCGATTTTGCTGAAATTTGGGACAGTGAGTTGTGTTAGGCCCTTCAACATCCTCCGTGAATTTGGCTCAGATCGATCCAGATTTGGATATAGCTGCCATATAGACCGATCATCCGATTTAGGGTCTAAGTCCCATAAAAGCCACATTTATTATCCGATTTTGCTGAAATTTGGGACAGTAAGTTGTGTTAGGCCCTTCGACATCCTCCGTGAATTTGGCTCAGATCGATCCAGATTTGGATATAGCTGTCATATAGACCGATCATCCGATTTAGGGCCTTAGGCCCATAAAAGCCACATTTATTATCCGAGTTTGCTGAAATTTGGGACAGTGAGTTGTGTTATACCTTTCAACATCTTTCTTCAATTTGGCCCAGATCGGTTCAGATTTGGATATAGCTGCCATATAGACCGATTTCTTGATTTATGGTTTTGGGCCCATAAAATGCTTATATATTATCCAATGTCGCCAAAATTTGGGACAGTGAGTTAAGTTAAACCCATTGACATACTCCTGCAATATCGCACAGATCGGTTCAGATTTGGATATAGCTGCCATATTGACCGATATCTACGTTTTAGGTTTTGGGGCCATAAAAGACGCATTTATTGTCCGATGTCGCTGAAATTTGAGACAGTGAGTTTGGTTAGGCTCTTCGAAGTCCTTCTTCAATTTCGCCCAGATCGGTCGAGATTTGAATATAGCTGCCATATAGACCGAAATCGCGATTTAAGGTCTTGGCCCCATAAAAGGCGCATTTATAATCCGATTTCACTGAAATTTGACACAGTGACTTATGTTAGGCTTTTCGACATCCGTGTCGTATATGGTTCAGATCGGTTTATTATACCCTCCACCATAAGATGGGGGGTATACTAATTTCGTCATTCTGTTTGTAACTACTCGAAATATTCGTCTGAGACCCCATAAAGTATATATATTCTTGATCGTCGCGACATTTTGTGTCGATCTAGCCATGTCCGTCCGTCTGTCCGTCTGTCCGTCCGTCCGTCCGTCCGTTCGTCCGTCCGTCCGTCCGTCCGTCCGTCTTTCTGTCGAAAGCACGCTAACTTCCGAAGGAGTAAAGCTATCCGCTTGAAATTTTGCACAAATACTTCTTATTAGTGTAGGTCGGTTGGTATTGTAAATGGGCCATATCGGTCCATGTTTTGATATAGCTGCCATATAAACCGATCTTGGGCCTTGACTTCTTGAGCCTCTAGAGTGCGCAATTCTTATCCGATTGGGATGAAATTTTGCACGACGTGTTTTGTTATGATATCCAACAACTGTGCCAAGTATGGTTCAAATCGGTCCATAACCTGATATAGCTGCCATATAAACCGATCTTGGGTCTTGACTTCTTGAGCCTCTAGCGTGCGCAATTCTTATCCGATGAGAATGAAATTTTGCACAACGTGTTTTGTTATGATATCCAACAACTGTGTCAAGTATGGTTCAAATCGGTCCATAATCTGATATAGCTGCCATATAAACCGATCTTGGATCTTGACTTCTTGAGCCTCTAGAGTGCGCAATTCTTATCCGATTGAAATGAAATTTTGCACGACGTGTTTTGTTATTATATCCAACAACTGTGTCAAATAAGGTTTAAATCGGTTCATAACCTGATATTGCTGCCATATAAACCGATCTTGGGTCTTGACTTCTTGAGCCTCTAGAGGGCGCAATTCTTATCCGATTGGAATGGAATTTTTTGTACGACGTGTTTTGTTATGATACCCAACAACTGTGACAAGTATGGTTTAAATCGGTCCATAACCTGATATAGCTGCCATATTAACCGATCTTGGGTCTTGACTTCTTGAGCCTCTAGAGGGCACAATTCTTATCCGATTTGAATGAATTTTTGCACGAAGTATTTCGTTATGATTTCTAACATTTGTGCCAAGTATGGTTGAAATCGGTACATAACATGATATAGCTGTCATATAAACAGATCTGGGGATTTGACTTCTTGAGCTACTAGAGGGCGCAATTCCTATCCGATTTGGCTCAAATTTTGCATGACGTATTTTATTTTTACTTTTAACAACTGTGTCAAATAAGGTTCAAATTGGTTCATAACCTGATATAGCTGCCATATAAACCGATCTGGGATCTTGACTTCTTGACCCCTAGAGGTCGCAATTATTATCCGATATGCCTGAAATTTTGTACGATGGATCCTCTCATGACCATCAACAAACGTTTTTATTATGGTCTGAATCGGTCTATAGCCCGATACAGATCCCATATAAATCGTTCTCTCTATTTTACTTCGTGAGCCCCAATGGGCCCAATTCTTATACGAATTGGCGGAAATTTTACACAGGTCTCCAACATATAATTTAATTGTGGTCCTAACCTAATAGCAGAGCAACTCTTTTCTTATATCCTTTTTAGCCTAAGAAGAGATACCGGGAAAATAACTCGACAAATGCGATCCATGGTGGAGGGTATATAAGATTCGGCCCGGCCGAACTTAGCACGCTTTTACTTGTTTTTAGATATAGCTAGTGTACTTTTAGTATTTGGTCCAAATCGGAACATATTTTGATATAACTGATATGGGACATAAGGTATGAAATTTCCACCGAATTTTGATGAAAGGTGGTTTACATATATTCCCTAGGTGGTGGGTATCCAAAGTTCGGCCCGGCCGAACTTAACGCCTTTTTACTTCTTATATATATAGATAGGTTCTGAAATGGATATTTTGATGTGTTGCAAACGGAATGACAAAATGAGTATACCCCCATGCTTCGGTGGTGGGTATAAAAATTTGGACTACTCTTAGCAAGAATACAGGCTCTGGGTCTCCTATTTCCCACACTCTTGAGTAGTTTAAATCCAGGAATTCCAATTTTCCACGCAAAAATTCCTCCACACACCAATGGTTCTTGGATAAGAATCACGTCAAATCCTCCTGCCAACAGAAGAACCTTTAGTGCCACCCCAGCGGCCTTATAATGGTGGAGATTTTGCTGCAGAAACGGGACCATAGTCAGGATTCAGTATTTCCACCACTATAGCGTTAGCCTCGACTTCTGAGTCCACCAGAAGTTCATCGTCACGAGATTCGTTCGGTTTTGTCATTTTGAATTTCCTTACGCATCCAACAGTTAAAAAAGCATTGGATCCGATGCTCCTCCTCAGGACACTGGAAACCTGTGTAGTGGACGCTACCTCCATAGATGCTTCATTAGCTGATGGTGTTGAAGCAGGTGGTTGAGCCTCACACCTTGAGCCCAATCCTAGCTAATGCCGCCCCACACAGTGCTTGTTGGTTGCCGTTTCAATGCCTTCCCCTCCTGTCTTGATTATGGCAGGGGAATTTTCAGCCTCCAACTGACTGTTAGTTCAATATATGAGTATTCTTTGGATGCTTTCTAGGCTGCCATATCCATATAAGTTATTGTCCCATTATCTGTATTTCCTTATAAAATCAGACACTCACATTAAGTTAGCATAAGTGTCAATTTTCATTGGATGCATGCGTGATAATAGCCCATCTAAATGAATCTTATAAGAGTCCAAAATCATTACGAGTGATTTGTGTAGGCCGAATGTTAATAGTACATAATACATTTTTCAGCAATATGGTTTATGTGGCTCTAATGAGATTTTACTTTATGGCCTGTGTTCGCTGGCGGCAGTATGTATTCCAGACCCAGTATAAAAATCAAACAAAAAGGAAATTTTGTGTTTGTTTCCTCAAAGTCAGTGCATGCAATGGCTACGAAATGGGTTTGCTCTTTTGTGTTAATGTCCCAAAAAATCGATTAAATATCTTTAACGAATTCATACAGGGGCAAAGGAATGTCTGTTATCAATTGCAAAAGCGCTGTAAATGTGGCCTTACAAATCCGCATATATTTACAGCTTAAAGTTTTCAATACGTCGGATACAATTGAAATTGAAACATGCACGATTACAAAGCCCTACCAAATATGTAACGAAGGATTGGTGTATGGGTTATGGGTATGCATGTATGTATGGTTAGAAAATCTTGTCGCCATGTTAAATCTTTTGCTATACCCACCACCATAGGATGGGGATATACTAATCCAGTCATTCCGTTTGTAACACCTCGGAATATTCGTCCAATATTCCTTAAAGTATATATTCTGGATCGCCTAGGCAGGCTATCTAGCCATGTCCGTCGGTCTGTCTGTCTGTCTGTCAAAATCACGATAACGGTCGAACGCGTAAAGTTGGCCGCTTGAAATTTTGCACAGATACTTCTTATTGATGTAGGTCGTTGGGTATTGCAAATAGAAACCGATCCCCGAATTTGACTTCATAAGCCCCCAGAAGCCTCAATTTTAATCCAGTTTGAATGAAATTTAGAACAAATACTAAAGTCATGACTTCCAATATCCATGCCAAGTATGATCCTTATCGGTCTATAAACAGATATAGCCCCCATATAAACCGATCCGCGGACTTGACTTCTTGAGCCCCTAGAAACCTCAATTTTCATTCGATCAAATTTGTCCGTAATAGGTCATTTATGGTGCTCACCCATAGGAGAAGAAGGTGAGGAGGAGACGATTTTATAATCTTCTAAGGGGTAAGGATCCGCACCTGCTATGTAGAAGGGCTAAAAGGGTCTTGCATATGGCATATGAATAGGCTAGACCCAGATGTCTCAATGGTAATCCAGAGAAGACTGAAATATGCCTGTTCACGAGGAAGACGAAGGTGGGCCTCAACGAAACGATTTCGATATCTGATAAGGTGAAATACTTAGGTGTGATCTTGAACAGGAAAGGCTCACCGATGTTGGGCCCTATGTAGGCGGGCCTTAGGCTCGAAATGTAGACGGGCCGTTGGCACGAAATGGGATCCGAAACCGATACAGGAGCGTCATTAGACCAATACTTACTTACGTCTCAGTAGTTTGGTGGACTGCTTTAGAGAAAAAGTCCAACAGAAGGACCATACAACAAGTTTAGAGAACATGTTGTCTTGGCATAGACGGAACCATGAGGACCACGCCCACTATGGCACTGGAGACTATTATAGATATCCGACCCATTGACATGCCGATTAAGTGTGAGGCAGCCACTGCGGCTATGAGACTTAAGGCGATGGGAGAATGGATTGAGGATCGGGGCAGCTCATACTATTTCGGTATAATCGAGGCGAGAGGAGACCTGGAGAAAATGGAAGAGGTTTCCGATCGGCATTGCTGCCAGCGGCATACTCAAGGATTGACGGAACACTAGTATTGTCATCTGGAAGAACATGTTACACAGATGGATCAAAGTTAGAGGACAGAGTGGGCCTGGGGGTCTATATTGAGAACCCAGAGATTGAAATTTGTTTCAGGCTGCCTGACCGGATCACTGCCTGTAGGACCGGCAGTGATCCGGGCTATCAGGCAATGCGTAAGGTGCTGTGGACGCGAATACGTCGAGTGTGAACATCTTTACCATAAGGGCAAATTGCCATAAGGGCAAATTGCCATAAGGGCAAATTGCCATAAGGGCAATAACAAGCAGGACGGTAAGGTCACGAACAGTCTTGCAGTCTAAGAAGGAGATTAACGCCTTCTCTGTGGATGGAAAAATCCGCATCGTTTGGGTGCCGGGCCATAACGGAGTAAGGGGGATTGAAACGCAGACGATTTGGCGGTGAAGGCCAAAGGACTGCCGTCAATAAACTTGGTTAACCCGAAGCCTTTCGTGTGGATGCAGTCCGAGTTAAGGGCATGGGCGATGAATGCGCCTGCTATCCTGTGAACAACGAAACGGTGAAAATCCTATGGGGGATCCAGATCGTGAGAAGATAAGGCTATTACTGAAAGGTAGTAAGAAGTAGGTCAGTATATCTATTGTATTTGTATAATAACTGGACACATAGGACAACAAGCTCAAGGCACTTAGATGGGGACAATATACCAGACATAAACCAATATATGGGAGTGGTATGGAAAACAATTAAGGATTTTGTAAGTAGCACGGAATTCCTAACTAAGGTTTTCTTTTTATACCCACCACCCACCACCGACCCTTTAAACTGTATATATTTTTGTTCAGCGTAAAAATCTAAGACGATCTAGCCATGTCCGTCTGTCTGCTTGCCTTACGCTACAGTCTTTAAAAATAGAAATATTGTGCTAAAACTTGCCACAAGTTCTTTTTTTTTTGTCCATAAGCAGGTTAAGTTCGAAGATGGGCTATATCGGACTATATATTGATATAGCCCCCATATAGACCGATCCGCCGATTTAAGGTCTTAGGCCCATAAAAGCCACATTTATTATCCGATTTTGCTGAAATTTGGGACAGTGAAATGTGTTAGGCCAGTCGATATTTTTCCTCAATTTGGCTCAGATCGGTCTAGATTTGGATATAGCTGTCATATAGACTGATCCTCCGATTTATGGTCTTAGGCCCCTAAAAAGCGTATTTATTGTCCGATGCCGCCGCAATTTTGGACAGTGAGTTGTGTTTGGCCCTTCGACATCCATTTGCAATTTGGCTCAGATCGGTCCAAATTTGGATATAGCTGCCATATAGACCGATCTCTGGATTCAAGGTCCTAGGCCCATAAAAGGCGCATTAATTGTCCGATTTTGTCAAAATTTCGGACAGTGAGTTGTGTTAGGCACTTCAATATTCTTCCTAAATTTGGCTCAGATCGGTTTAGATTTGGATATATATAGACCGCCATATAGACCGATCTCTCGATTTAAGGTCTTGGGTCCATAAAAGGGGCATTTATTGTCCGATTTTGCCAAAATTGGTGACAGTGACATATGTTAGGCTTTTCGATATCTTTGTCAGATCGGTCTATGTTTTGATATTGCTATCAAAAAGACCAATATTTTGTTCGACAAAATTGAACAATGACTTCTACTTATTAGACCTCTCAATATCCGTGTCGAATTTGGTCCAAAGCTTAGCAGCTTTATCGAAATATGATGCGATTTGGATATGGATATGATGGGGCATAAATTATGCATTTTTGACTGGACTATGTCGAAAAGTGGTTTACATATATACCCGAGGTGGTGGGTATCCGAAGTTTAGCCCCGCCAAACTTAACGCCTTTTTACTTAGTCGAGGTTACGTCTTAGTTTTTAGAGCGCATAACAAGCCGATTACTGGCTTAGGTGTGATGGGGCAGTTTAATATCTGCACCCTCTTTTCAACCTTACCTAACCTGTATTTTGACTTCCAACAGCCATGTTAAGTATGATTCAAATCGTTTTATAAACAGATATAGTCCCCATATAAACTTAAAAGCCTCAATTTAATTCCATTTGGCTGAAATTTAGATCGATGACTTGTGTGATTACTTCCAACATCCATGTTTAGTATGTTGCGAACCTGTCTATAAACAGATATAGCCTCTTATAAATCGATTCCCGGATTTGATTTCTTCAGCCCTTAGAAGCCTAAATTTTCACCTGATTTGGCTGAAATTCAACCCGAAACCCTATCTTATGCCCTACAACATCAGTTTTATCTAAATCGGTCAATATGGTGATATGGGCCCCCATTTAGTACCGATATCCCAATATGACTTCTTGGCTCCAAGTACAATTTCAGTTAATAAGGGTAAATTTTTAGCGGAATCTATGGTGGTGGATACCCAAGTTTCGTCCCGGCAGAACTTTGCGCGATTTTACTTGTTATACCCACCACCATAGGATTGGGGTATACTAATCTTGTCATTCCGTTTTAAACACCTCAAAATATTGATCTAGGACCCCATAAAGTATATTTGTTTGATCTCGACGTTCGTGTCGAAATCACGATAGCGGTTGAACGCGTAAAGCTATCTGCTTGAAATTTTACACATATACTAAGTATTGGTAGAGGTCGTTGGGGATTGAGAATGAGCCATATCGGTTCAAATTTAGATAAAGCTCCCAACCAATCTCCCGATTTGACTTCTTGAGCCCCTGGAAGGCGCAATTTTTGTCTGATTTGGCTGAAATTTTGCATATGGTGTTCTGTAATGACTCTCAACAACTGTGTTAAGTACGGTCAAAATCGGTCTATAAGCAGATATAGCTCCCATATTCTAGCAGAGTCCATGGGGGTGAGTTCCCAAGATTCGACGCGGTCAAACTTAGCATTCTCTTACTTGTTTATGTATAACATCGTTTCAGACTTTAAAATTCTATATTAGCGATAATTTATTAATTTGTGATATACATATATGTTAAGTAAATTATTACCGAAATGCGATTATTGTTAAGTAAAAAATTGTCTTGCAGGCATTCCAAGTTTCCCATTGAAATAGACATCCTAACCTCGTTAAGCAAGCAGTTTTCATCCATTTTAATCATAGTCCTATTCACACATAGAACATACACTTTGTGTGACATTGTAAGCAATGCATTTTCTATTCATATGGCGAGACTTTTCAAAGGATAAATTGCCGTACACTCAAACTTATAATCATGTTTTAAATTAACCTTTGCCACGAAAGCGTTTGTATTTATCTTTTCCAGAAAATACACATTCGCTTTTGGTAACCCCAGGTGCAATTCTCATGATCAGTCGTTGTCCTTCTATCTTGAAAAAACTCGACCTTTTCGGTGCAATTTATCTCTCTAACTGCCATGGAAACGAATGCAAATGTAATGCAAATTTTTTTTTCTAGAGAGACTGAACAAATATAAGCTCTTAGCAACATCACCACATGCAAATATTCATAGCAGCGACGAGTAGCAAAATGGTTCGACAATAAACCTTTCCATTTGCATTTACAAAGTATGAATGACGCTTTTTCCCACATCGCCAAACCCCATATGAAATTGTGTGAAGATACATGTGTTTATTTCACATGTTTGACAATTGTGTACTGAGCCAGGCTATGGATATTGGGATGTGTTGTAACGATATATTGTTGTAAGATCAAAATCGACAGCAACATTGGTTAATGAGATATAGTTTAGAGAATAAATATTTGTTAAATTAACGTCGATTTGTTTTTTATACCCTACACCACCTCTATGGTACAGGGTATTAAAAGTTTGTGCAATTGTATGCAACGCTAAGAAGAAGAAGAGCTAGGGCCCTTAATAAGTATACCGATCGGCTGAGAATCATTTCCTGATTCGATTTATGTCCGTATGTCTGTCTGTATATTTTGGCGATCAAAGTTCAGGTAGCTTTTATTGTCCGACTGTCATGACATTTTCCACAAGTTATTTCTCTGGCCCAAGGACAAACGCTATTGATTTTGAATAAAATCGGTTCAGATTTAGATATAGCTCCCACGTATATCTTTAAATATGAGTAAGATCCTGCTTTATTTAGATAGAGCTGCTATATAGACCGATTTTTCGAAAAAGGGTCTAATGCCCGTAAAAATTTTTCGTCCGATTTTGCTGAAATTTTGAAAGGTGAGTAGTTTTAGGTCTCCCCACATCTGACCTACATATGGTTTTGATCGGACTATATTTAGATATAGCTGCCATATAGACCGATCTGCCGATAATGGTTCTGAAGCCCATAAAAGCTTTATTTTTTGCCCAATTTCGCTGAAATTTTAAACAGTGGGCTATTTTAAGCCTCCCGAGATCTGACCTAAGTATGGTTCAGATCGGACTATACTTAGATAGAGGCCCATAAAAGCTTTATATTTTAACCGATTTCGCTGAAATTTGAAACAGTGAGTAGTTTTAGGCCTCTCGGCTTCGAGCCTAAATATGGGTCAGATCATACTATATTTAGATATAGTTGTCCTATAGACCGATCTGCCGATAGAGGGTCTGAAGCCCATAAAAGCTTTAATATTTATCCGATTTCGTTAAAATTTAAAGCAGTGAGTAGTTATAGGCCTACTAACATCTGTCCCAAATATGGTTTAGATCGTACTATATTTAGATATAGCTGCCATATAGACCGATGTGCCGATAAAGGGTCTGAAGCTTTAATTATTGTCCACTTTCGCTGAAATTTTAAACAGTTGGTTATTTTTCACCCCCCGACATTTGACCTAAGTATGGTTCAGATCGCACTATATTTAGATATAGCTGCCATATAGACCGGTCGCCGATAAAGGGTCAGCGACATCATATTACCCGATGTCGCTGAAATTTGGTTTGAATCGTACTATATTTAGATATAGCTGCCATATAGACCGATCTCCCGATAAAGGGTCTGAAGCCCATAAAAGTATTATTTTTTATCCAATTCCACTGAAATTTTAAACAGTGAGTAGTTGTAGGCCACATGTCATCCGACCCAAATATGGTGAAGATCGGTTTGTATTAAGATATAGCTTTCGTATAGACCGATATGCCGGTTAAGGGACTGAAGCTCTTAAAAGCTTTAGTTATTACCCGATTTTGTTGGAATTTAAAACACAAAATTAAACAGTGACTGATATTTATTAGACCCCTCAATGTCCGTGTCGAATTTGGGAGCATAAATTATCCAATTTTCACCAGATTGTGGCGAAAGAGGGTTTACATATACACCCGAAGTGGTGGGTAACTTAAATTCGGCCCGAACAAGTTTTTGAAATACCGAGATGACCAGCTTTAGGGGCATTCCAAAAGTAGCCCGGACAACTCAGGGCTTTCAAATGCAGTTCGAAGATGGGCTATATCGGACTATACATTGATATAGCCCCCATATAGACCGATCCGCCGATTTAGGGTCTTAGGCTCATATAATCCATATTTATTATATAGCTGCTATGGGGCAAAAGGTATGCATTTTCATCGGATTTTGACGAAAGCTTCCTTAACCAAGAATTCCGGATGTCTTTGGCTCCTGAATCTCGGTCTTGTTGGTTTTCCCCATCAGAGAGTGTGTAAACGTCTCACATCCGGTGGAGGTTGATCTGGACGACCTCAATCATTTGTGAACCATTAAATGGGCTTCATGGAAGTCGGTGATGGATTCGTTGTCGCCTTCCTGTTCGTTAGTCTCCTATTCCTATTCCAAAATATGTTCCGATTAGGACCAAATATTAATAAGTACAGTAGCTATATCTAACAAGAAAGAGCGTGATAAGTTCGGCCGGGCCGAACCACCATGTATCGCATATATCGAGTATCTCTTTTTAGGCAAACAAAGAATATTGAATAAGAACTGTTATGCTATTGGTGCTATATCAGGTTATAGTCCGATTCAGACGATAAATGAATGCTGAACATTGTAGAAGCTATTGTGAAATATTTCAGTTCATTCGGATAAGAATTGCGCCTTGTAGGGGCCCAAGAAGCAAAATCGGGAGATAGGTTTATATGTAAGCTGAATCAAGCTTTTGATCGATTCAGCCCATATTAGACACGTATGTTGAAGATCATGAAAGAAGCCGTTGTACAAAATCTGCCAAATCGGACGAGAATTGCGCCCTCTAGAGGCTCAAGAAGTCAAGATCCCAGATCGCTTTATATGACAGCTTTACCAGATTATGAACCGATTCGAATCATACTTAACACAGTTGTTGGAAGTGATACCAAAATACTATGTGCACAATTTAAAATCGGATAAAATTGCGCCCTCTAGAGGCTCAAGAAGTCAAGACCCAAGATCGGTTTATATGGCAGCTATATAAAAACATGGACCGATATGGCCTATTTACAATCTCAACCAACCTACACTAATAAGAAGTATTTGTGCAAAATTTAAGCTCCTAGCTTTAGTCCTTCGAAAGTTAGCGAGCTTTCGACAGACTGACGGACAGACGTACGGACATGGCTAGATCGACTTAAAATGACATGACGATCAAGAATATATATACTTTATGTTGTCTCAGACGCATATTTCGAGGTGTTACAAACAGAATGACGAAATTAGTATACCCCCATCCTATAATGAAGGGTTTAAAAAAAAAACTGATCTAAACCATATACGACACGGATGTCGAAAAGCCTAACATAAATCACTGTGTCAAATTTCAGCGAAATGGGATTACAAATGTGCCTTTTATGAGGCCAAGATTTTAAATCGAGATATCGGTCTATAAGGCAGCCATATCCAAATCTGGACCGATTTGGGCCAAGTTGCAGAAAAATGTCGAAGAGCCTAACACAAAATCGAGAAATCGGTCTATATGGCAGCTATATCCAAATCTGGACCGATCTGAGCCAAATTGACGAAGGATGTCGAGGGGCCTAACACAACTTACCGTCCCAAATTTCAGCATAATCGAATAATAAATGTGGCTGACTAAGACCCTAAATCGGTCGATCGGTCTATATGGCAGCTATATCCAAATCTGGACCGATCTGCGCCAAATTGACGAAGGATGTCGAAGGGCCTAACACAACTCACTGTCCCAAATTTCAGCAAAATCGGATAATAAATGTGGCTTTTATTGGCCTAAGACTATAAATCGGCGGATCGTTCTAAAGGGTGATTTTTTGAGGTTAGGATTTTCATGCATTAGTATTTGACAGATCACGTGAGATTTCTGACATGGTGTCAAAGAGAAAGATGCTCAGTATGCTTTGACATTTCATCATGAATAGACTTACTAACGAGCAACGCTTGCAAATCATTGAACTTTATTACCAAAATCAGTGTTCGGTTCGAAATGTGCAGTGTTAAGATGTGCCCTCTATACTTGCAGCTCATAAATCATAGGGTGGACTCAATTCAGAGTTCAACACATGATCGAAAACCCGTTCGTTTACCAGATGCTACATTTGGGGCAGAGGTTCCGATGGAAAACTACCGGATATACTGCTGATATCCAAAGTTAGCTTGTCCGCATATGACGCCGAACTCCTGGGTTTCATTCCCGGAGTGAACATCCCCTTACTATTGCTAGCTACATTTGTAAGGTATCCAACCATATTAAAATTCGCTACCAAGTGGCGTCGCCATGCGGCACGTCGTTCGGCCATGGCATAGAAATGGAGGCCCCTTATCATTGAGCTTAAACTTTAATCCGACTGCCCTCATTGATATGAGAGATGTATCCCCTGTTCCTTAATGGAATGTTCATGGGAATTTAGTAGTATGCTCTTCGGGAGATCTGGTTCTCTTTCCAGCTTCCGTAGAAGTTGTTGGAATGTCAGTTCTATACCTACCAGCATCCTGCTCTTTAGCCCGATTGTGCTGCCGGTGTATACTCCTCTGTCTCCTTCGACGAGCCCCGGATTGCTTTTCGGTCTTCTTGGGAGCAGCAAAGCCATCGCTCAGTGCTGCCGTCATCCCGCTGACCTCATCTCTCGATTTGGCAGCGATGACAGTTTCATTGACACCGAATCTGAATCTTAAACGGAACCACCACTTTAACTTTAAGGCTGGGGACGCACTGTTCCACTCACTGGTTACAAATTCAAAAAATTAAAAGTTGATTTCGGTTGACTCTAATGCCTTTTCCTCTAAGACCAGAAACAAATAGTTTATTCATCGTTTGTCAACAATTTTCCTTCACTCCCCCAACCCTCCAACTTCCCTCCCATAACCAATGTCAACATAATACTTTTGATGCTCTATTTGTTTGAAAAATGTACAAAACATCTGCGTTTGTATCAAAAAAATTTTGACACTTCTAAAGCCACTGTGGCTTATTTGGCAATCGTCAAAAAATTCATAGCTTAGAACTTTATCGTAGTGCTCAGCATTTTCGGGTATATGTTAATGCATCAATCACAATGGTGCACCGGTTGAGCGTTTTCTTTCAAAATCCGATTTGAAAAGACCATAATATTTAGAACATGACACTATTCCAATCCGCAGCATCATGGTGTATTTGGCTTAACATATTCCATGGGATGAAAAAGACTCATTTGCATGGACAGCTAATGAATCCATGGATATCAACTGCAACATCAAGGAAAATGACAGTTGCAATCATTTTGAAATCTGTCACAAATATACTGAATGCAAGGCATTCGAACGTTTGAGAGGATTATTCAAATCAGGCAAATTTTCAAATATGATCATAGTGTAGAAGAGTTCAATGTAACATTGTGAAAAAGAAAACAGGTAAAAGCGTGCTAAAAATTCCTTACAATTGGGCTTCCAGGATATCAAAATATTTTAAACATGTAAAAGCGTGCTAAGTTTGGCCGGGCCGAATCTTATATACCCTCCACAATGGATCGCATTCGTCGCATTTTTAAGCAAAAAGGATAAAAGAAAACATTTGCTCTGCTATTAGAGCAATATCAAGATATGGTCCGGTTCGGACAACAATTAAATTATATGTTGGAGACCTGTGTAAAATGTCAGCCAATTCGAATAAGAATTTGAGGGCTCAGGAAGTAAAATAGAAAGATTGATTTATATGGGAGCTGTATCAGGTCATAGACCGATTGAGACTATAATATACATGTATGTCATGAGAGGATCCGTCGTACAAAATTTCGGGCAAATCGGATAATAAATGAGGCTTTTATGGGCCTAAGACCCTAAATCGGAGGATCGGTCTATATGGCAGCTATATCCGAATCTGGACCGATCTGAGCCAAATTGACGAAGGATGTTGAAAGGCCTAACACAACTCACTGTCCCAAATTTCAGCAAAATCGGATAATAATAATAAGTGCGGCTTTCATTGGCCTAAGACCCTAAATCGGAGGATCAGTCTAAAGAACGGCTATATCCAAATCTGGGCCGATCTCGGCCAAATTGACGAAGAATGTCGAACGGCCTAACACACCTCACTGTCCCAAATTTCAGCAAAATCGGATAATAAATGTGGCTTTTATTAGCCTAAGACCCTATATCGGCGGATCGGTCTATATTGGGGCTATATCAAGATATAATCCGATATAGCCCATCTTCGAACTTAACCTGTCTATAAACTAAAAAAAACCTGTGTAAAATGTGAACCAATTCGAATAGGAATTGCGACCTTTGGGGCTCAAGAAATAAAATAGAGAGATCGAATTATGTGGGAGCTGTATCAGGCCACCGTAGCGCAGAGGTTAGCATGTCCGCCTATGACGCTATGGTTTCCCCTCCTAATGCTGGGAACATTTGTGAGGTTCTCGTCTCCAAAGAGGTGTCGCACTGCGGCACGCCGTTCAGACTCGGCTATAAAAAGGAGGCCCCTTATCATTGAGCTTAAAAACTTGAATCGGACTGCATTCTTTGATATGTGAGAAGTTTGCCCCTGTTCCTTAGTGGAATGTTCATGGACAAAATTTGCAAATTTGCATTTGTATCAGGCTATAGACCGATTCAGACCATAATAAACTCGTATCTTGATGGTCATGAGAGGATCCGTCGTACAAAATTTCAGGAAAATCGGGTAATAATTGCGACCTCTAGAGGTTCAAGAAGTCAAGATCCCAGATCGGTTTATATGGCAGCTATATCAGGTTATGAACCGATTTAAACCATACTTGGCAGAGTTATTGGATATCATAACAAAATACTTCGTGCAAAAATTCATTCCAATCGGATAAGAATTGCGACCTCTAGAGGCTCAAGAAATCAAGACCCAAGATCTGTTTATATGAGAGCTATATCAGGTTATGAACCGATTTGAACATTATTTGGCACAGCTATTTAAAGTCATAATAAAATACGTCATGCAAAATTTCGCCCTCTAGAAGCTCAAGAAGTCAAGTCCCCAGATCCGTTTATAAGACAGCTATATGAGGTTATGGACGGATTTGAGCTACACTTGGCACAGTTGTTGGATACCATTACAAAATACTTCATGCAAAATTTAATTACAATCGGATAAGAATTGCGCCCACTAGGGGCTCAAGAAGTCAAGACCCATGATCGGTTCAAATGGCAAATATATCAAAACATGGACCGATATCGTCCATCTACAATCCCAACTGACCTACACTAAAAAGAAGTATTTGTGCAAAATTTCAAGCGGTTAGCTTTACTCCTTCGAAAGTCAGCGTGCTTTCGACAGACAGACGGACGGACTTGATCGACTTGAAAGGTCATGACGTTCAATCGGATAACAATTGCGACCTCTGGAGTCTCAAGAAGTAAAATCGGGAGATCGATTTATATGGGAGCTGTGTCAGGCTATTGACCGATTTGGAATATGCTCCACTTCTTTTATACCCCCCACCATAGAATGGGGGTATCCTAATTTCGTCATTCTGTTTGTATCTCCTCGAAATATTCGTCTAAGACTCCATAAAGTATATATATTCTTGAACGTCATTACATTTCAAGTCGATCTGGTCCGTCCGACTGTTTGTCGGAAGTACGCGAACTTCAGAAGGCGTAATGCTAGCCTCTTGGAATTTTGCACCAATACTTCTTCTTCGGATGGGATTGCAAATGGGCCATTTTAATCAGTCCATGTTTTGATGTAGCTGCCATGTAAATCGATCTTGGGTCTTGGCTTCTTGAGCCACTATGGGGCGCAATTCTTATCCGGTTTGGCTGAAATTTTGCATGAGGTATTTTATTATGATTACCAAACAACTGTGCTGAGTATGGTTGAAATCTGACAATAACAAGATATAGCTGCCATATAAACTCTTGAGCCTCTAAAGGGCGTTATTATTGTATAATTTGGCTGAAACTTTGTACAATGGCTTTTCTAATGACTTTCAACATACGTGTCAAATTTGTCTGAATCTGTCCATAGCCTCATAGAGATCCCATATAAACCGATTTCCCTATTTTACTTCTTGAGCCTCTAAAAGGGCGCAATTCTTATTAGAATTGGGTTAAATTTTACTCAATGACTTCTATTATGGTCTCCAACATTGAATTCAATTATGGTCCCATTCGGACCTTTATATAACTCGAATAGCGATATATATATTTGCACAAAGCGACATGCCGGGAAAAGAACTTGACAAATGCGATCCATGGTGGAGAGTCTGTAAGATTCGACCCGGCCGGACTTAGAACGTGTTTACTTGTTCTATGTTACTTAAATACACTTGCCTCTAGCGATATGTAACCTAAGTTTTCAGGACCAGTCCCGAAGGACAACGAATGATAGATGGTCACAAAGAGAGGGCTGTGGCCATTCCAAAACGATGTGCCCTAATCTAGACTTGAAGAGGTCTACTGCTTTGCTGTCATTGGTTAGAACAGACGTCTTAGTCATTGTGTCCGTCATGACAGGTCACTGTCTATTCGAAAAACATGCTGACAGACTGAATGCCAGCAACGACTTTTGCAGAAGCTGTAGGGACATCGAAGAAGAAGAGACTATAGAACACCTTCTGTGTGTGTCCTGCACTGGCAGTAAGAAGGAGTTCCACTTTAGGCTCCCATTTCTTTGAGAACCTTTCTGATTGAACGGATTTGAACATTCGCAAGTTATTGGGCTTTTTAAAGCGATCTGGATGGTTCAACGGTAGGAACTAGAAATCATTTTTTTTCCGTTCCTGTAGTATCACAAGTGAGTCTGATGGCAGACCGCCACTTAAACCTAACCTACCTACGCGCAAAATTTTAGATCACTATGTTAACTTCAACTATTTTTGTCCAATAAATACACTAAGAGGCAACACTGTGCGCCGCCCTTCCCGGGACATCCTGCATGCATGAATGGGTCCAAATTGGACGGGGGTCTTCATTGAATTCCTTGGAATCATGGATTCTTACTGACTTCTTAATGGATGGAGAATCGTCTCCTGTGCCTCCAAGCGGAGTGGCGGCCTTATCATACCTTTAAGATATACGTGAACAGTTAGGCTACGATGAAGGTTCAGGCGTTGAGCCGCATGAGATCGTAACTGGACCGTAGGAGAGGCTATCAAGCAATGTTGGGTCTCAGCCCATTAAGATGTGGTGGGGAACGAAGCAGTAGATGAGCTGGCCAGTAATGGTTCGTTGATTGCCGCTGTGCGAGCTTGTTGGTAGAGTGGACCCCTTCTTTGATGACTGCGCGAACAAGTCGTGGGCTAGTGCTGTAGGTTATAGTGTGTCAGAGGCCCTGTGGCCGAGTATTTCGCTTATGCTGGGGCTGGGAAAGCATGACTTAGGACTTCTAATGTCTAAAGTCCTGACTGGTCATTGCAACACCAGGTCGTTGACGTTGCGTTGGGTGCAGGAAGAGGCAGTCTTTTGCAGGATGTGCGACGACGAGGAGGAGTTGGAGACGTTCGACTACCTGCTGTGTCACTGCCCGGCAATTTCGGGGAGAGGACACACGATAATGGGTGATTACCTCTTTTTAAAGCTGGATTCCACACAGGCTCTTAGCCCTCTTGTTATTGCTTAAGTTCTGTAGAGGATGGCTGGGCAATACTCTTGACTGTGAGTATGACCAAAAACAATGCGTTTTATTTCGATTTTCTACCCACCACCGAAGGATAGGGGTATATTAATTTTGTCATTCCGTTTGCAGCACATCGAAATATCAATTTCAGACCGTATCTTATATAAAGGAAGAGCCAAAGTTCGGCCCGGCCGAAGTTAACGCCTTTTTACATGTTATAAAGGGTGATTTTTTTGAGGTTAGGATTTTCATGCATTAGTATTTTACAGATCACGTGGGATTTCAGACATGGTGTCAAAGAGAAAGATGCTCAGTATGCTTTGACATTTCATTATGAATAGACTTACTAACGAGCAACGCTTGCAAATCATTGAATTTTATTACCAAAATCAGTGTTCGGTTCGAAATGTGTTCAAATTTTGACAAATTTTGTTCAGCGATGAGGCTCATTTCTGGTTGAATGGCTACGTAAATAAGCAAAATTGCCGCATTTGGAGTGAAGAGCAACCAGAAGCCGTTCAAGAACTGCCCATGCATCCCGAAAAATGCACTGTTTGGTGTGGTTTGTACGCTGGTGGAATCATTGGACCGTATTTTTTCAAAGATGCTGTTGGACGCAACGTTACGGTGAATGAACACATTTCGAACCGAACACTGATTTTGGTAATAAAATTCAATGATTTGCAAGCGTTGCTCGTTAGTAAGTCTATTCATGATGAAATGTCAAAGCATTCTGAGCATCTTTCTCTTTGACACCATGTCTGAAATCCCACGTGATCTGTCAAATACTAATGCATGAAAATCCTAACCTCAAAAAAATCACCCTTTATAACATGTAAAAAGGCGTTAACTTCGGCCGGGCCGAACTTTGGATACCCACCACCTCGGGTATATATGTAAACCACCTTTCATCAAAATCCAGCGAAAATTGCTTGCCTTATGTCTCATAACAGTTTTATCGAAATATGATCCGATTTTGACCAAATTCTAATAAGTACAAGTCATTGTTCAATTATGTATAACAAAATGTTGGTCCTTTTAGCTATATCTAAAAATAAACCGATCTGAACCATATACAATATGGATGTCGAAAAGCCTAACATAAGTCAATGTGTCAAATTTCAGTTAAATCGGATTATAAATGCGTCTTTTTTGGGGCCAAAACTTTAAACCGAGAGATCGGCCTATATGGCAGCTATATCCAAATCTTGACCGATCTGTGCCATAATGCAGAACTATGTCAAGAGGTTGAACCTAACCCAATGTCCCAAATTTCGGCGACATCGGACAATAAATGCGTCTTTTATGGGCCTTAGACCCTAAATAGGAGGATCGGTCTATATGACAGCTATATCCAAATCTGGACCGATCTGAGCCAAATTGACAAATGATGTCGAAGGGCCTAACACAACTCACTGTCCTAAATTTCAGCAAAATCGGATAATAAATGTGGCTTTTATGGGCCTAAGACCCTAAATCGGTCTATATGGCAGCTATATCCAAATCTGGACCGATCTGAGCCAAATTGACAAATGATGTCGAAGGGCCTAACACAACTCACTGTCCCAAATTTCAGCAAAATCGGATAATAAATGTGGCTTTTATGGGCCTAAGACCCTAAATCGGTCTATATGGCAGCTATATCCAAATCTGAACCGATTTAGACCAAATTGACGAAGGATGTCGAGGGGCCTTACACAACTCACTGTCTTAAATTTCAGTAAAATCGGATAATAAATGTGGCTTTTATGGGCCTAAGACCCTAAATGCGAAGATTGGTCTAAGGGCCGAAGGGCCTAACACAACTCACTGTCCCAAATTTCAGCAAAATCGGATAATAAATGTGGCTTTTATGGGCCTAAGACCCTAAATCGGTCTATATGGCAGCTATATCCAAATCTGAACCGATTTAGACCAAATTGACGAAGGATGTCGAGGGGCCTTACACAACTCACTGTCTTAAATTTCAGTAAAATCGGATAATAAATGTGGCTTTTATGGGCCTAAGACCCTAAATGCGAAGATTGGTCTATATGGCAGCTATATCCAAATCTGGACCGATCTGGGCCAAAACGACGAAGGATGTCGGAGAGCCTAACACAACTCACTGTGCCAAATTTCAGCAAAATCGAATAATAAATGTGGCTTTTATGGGCCTAAGGCCCTACATCTGAGGATCGGTCTATATGGCAGCTATATCCAAATCTGGACCGATCTGAGCCAAATCGAAGAAGGCAGTTGGAGGGCCTAACGCAACTCACTGTGTCAAATTTCAGCAAAATCGGTTAATTAATGTGGCTTTTATGGTCCAAAGACCCTAAATCGTCGGATCGGTCTATATGGGGGCTATATCAAGATATGGTCCGATATAGCTCATCTTCGAACTTAAACTGCTTATGGAGAAAAAAAGACTCTGTGCAAAATTTCAGCTCAATATCTCTATTTTTGAAGACTGTAGCGTGATTTCAACAGACAGACGGACAGACGGACGGACATGTCTAGATCGTCTTAGATTTTTACGCTGATCAAGAATATATATACTTTATAGGGTCGGAAATGGATATTTCGATGTGTTGCAAACGGAATGACAAAATGAATATACCCCCATCCTTCAGTGGTGGGTATAAAAAACAATTTGTGTTTGTTTGTAGGTTTGTTTGTTTGTTTGTATGTTTGTGTGCTCCTTATAGACTCAGAAACGGCTGAACCGATTTTCTTGAAATTTTCACAGATGGTGCATTATGATCCCGTGGTGAAAATAGGGTACTACTTTTTTGATATCTGAAGAGGGGGCGGACCCTCCCCCTTACCCTAATTTGCGATTTAGTACCCTAAAAATAACAAGTAAAAGCGTGCTAAGTTCGGCCGGGCCGAATCTTATATACCCTCCACCATGGATCGCATTTGTCGAGTTCTTTTCCCGGCATCTCTTCTTAGGCAAAAAAGGATATAAGAAAAGAGTTGCTTTGCTATTAAAACGATATCAAGATATGGTCCGGTTCGGACCACAATTAAATTATATGTTGGAGACCTGTGTAAAATTTCAGCCAATTCGTATAAGAATTGCGCCCATTGGGGCTCACGAAGTAAAATAGAGAGAACGATTTATATGGGATCTGTATTTATATGGGATCTGTATCTATAGACCGAATAAGACCATAATAAACACGTTTGTTGATGGTCATGAGAGGATCCGTCGTACAATATTTCAGGCATATCGGATAATAATTGCGACCTCTAGGGGTCAAGAAGTCAAGATCCCAGATCGGTTTATATGGCAGCTATATCAGGTTATGAACCGATTTGAACCTTATTTGACACAGTTGTTGAAAGTAAAAATAAAATACGTCATGCAAAATTTCAGCCAAATCGGATAGGAATTGCGCCCTCTAAAAGCTCAAGAAGTCAAATCCCCAGATCTGTTTATATAACAGCTATATAAGGTTATGGACCGATTTCAACCATACTTGGCACAGTTGTTGGATATCATAGCGAAATACTCCGTGCAAAAATTCATTCAAATCGGATAAGAATTGTGCCCTCTAGAGGCTCAAGAAGTCAAGACCCAAGATCGGTTTATATGGCAGCTATATCAGGTTATGGACCGATTTAAACCATACTTGGCACAGTTGTTGGGTACCATAACAAAACACGTCGTGCAAAATTTCATTTCAATCGGATAAGAATTGCGCACTCTAGAGGCTCAAGAAGTCAAGACCCAAGATCGGTTTATATGGCAGCTATATCAGGATATGGACCGATTTAAACCATACTTGGCACAGTTGTTGGATATCATAACAAAACACGTCGTGCAAAATTTCATTTCAATCGGATAAGAATTGCGCTCTCTAGAGGCTCAAGAAGTCAAGACCCAAGATCGGTTTATATGGCAGCTATATCAGGTTATGGACCGATTTGAACCATACTTGGCACAGTTGTTGAATATAATAACAAAACACGTCGTGCAAAATTTCATTCTGATCGGATAAGAATTGCGCACGCTAGAGGCTCAAGAAGTCAAGACCCAAGATCGGTTTATATGGCAGCTATATCAGGTTATGGACCGATTTGAACCATACCTGGCACAGTTGTTGGATATCATAACACAACATGTCGTGCAAAATTTCATTTCAATCGGATAAGAATTGCGCTCTCTAGAGGCTCAAGAAGTCAAGACCCAAGATCGGTTTATATGGCAGCTATATCAGGTTATGGACCGATTTGAACTATACTTGTCGCAGTTGTTGGATATTATAACGAAACACGTCGTGCAAAATTTCATTCCAATCGGAAAAGAATTGCGCACTCTAGAGGCTCAAGAAGTCAAGACCCATGATCGGTTTATATGGCAGCTATATCAAAACATGAACCGATATGGCCCATTTACAATACCAACCGACCTACACCAATAAGAAGTATTTGTGCAAAATTTTAAGCGGCTAGCTTTACTCCTTCGGAAGTTAGCGTGCTTTCGACAGACAGACGGACGGACGGACGGACGGACGGACGGACGGACGGACGGACAGACGGACGGACATGGCTAGATCGACATAAAATGTTACGACGATCAAGAATATATATACTTTATGGGGTCTCAGACGAATATTTCGAGTAGTTACAAACAGAATGACGAAATTAGTATACCCCCCATCTTATGGTGGAGGGTATAAAAATTTGGTATCCAAATTTCGGATGTGCAACCAAACATATATTAGGACCAAGCACGACAATATGGGACTCAAATAAAAGTATTTAGGATAAGAAAACGTATCTGATATCCAATTGTCGGAACAAGTGTTAGCGGGACCACCCCAACCCCAAAACACCCCTAAATCGGACATATTTACCGACCATAGCAATATGGGACTCAAATGAAAGGTATTTGGGAGTAGAATACGAATCTGATATCCAAATGTGGGACCACGTTTCTGGGGGGTGGACCCCTTCCCCAAAACACCCCCCAAACAGGACTTATTTACTGACAATGGGAATATGGGGCTTAAATAAAAGGTATTTGAGTGTAGAATTAGAATCTGATATCCAAATATGGGACCCTGTGTTTGGGAGGCCGCCTCTCCCCAAAAACATCCCCCAAAGGGGACAAATTTACGACCATAGCCATATGGGGCTCAATTGAAAGGTCTTTGGGAGTAAAGCACGAATCTGATATCAATATTTGGGGAAAGTGTCTATGGGAAGACCCCAACCCCACAACACCACCCAAAAAGGAAGTTTTTGCTGACTTTTGCAATATGAGGCTTAAATAGGAGGATCTTTAGAGTGGAATACGAATCCGATATATATTTTCAAGGCCAAAACACTGAGTGGCCGCCCATCTCCCAAAACACCCCCCAAGGCGGTCATGTTTGCCGACTATGGAAATATGGGGCTCAAATTAAAGGTATTTGCGAGTAGACCTCGCATCTGATATCAACATTAGCGACCAAGTGTCTAGGGGACGTCCCACCACCATAACAACCCCCAAATAGGACGTATTTGCTCACCAAGACAATTTGGGTCGTATGGAGTGTGGAACTAAATATTTATAGTTTTTAGGGTCAATACTCCAAACTGGACATATTTGCTGATTTTTGCAATAATGAGTTTAAATGAGATTTGAAAACGAATTTGATATTCAATTTTGAGGCCTATGGCAATATGGGGTTCAAATAAATGATATATAGATATATGAGAATAGAGCACGTTGCTGATATATTTTCCGGGCTTGTTTGGGGGACCATCCCAATCCCCAAAACACCCCTACATCGGCTATATTTACCGACAATGTCAATGTGGAGATTAAACGAAAGGTATCGGGGGTTAGAGCAAGAATTGATACCCAAGTTTTTAGTGACCATCGCAAAATGGGACTCAAATAAAGGTATTTGAGAGTAGAATACGAATTTGATATCCTAATTTAGGAACATGTATTTAGGGCATCACCCCTTCCCCAACACACCCCGCAAATGGTAAACATTTTTCGACCATGGCAATATGTGGTATTTAAGATTAGAAAACGGATTTGATAATCCATTTTGGGCCATGTGTTTGGGGGACGCCTCATCGTATAAACTCCCCTAAACCAATGGCAATATGGGGTTTAAATAAATGGTTTTTGAAAGAAGAGCACGATGCTGATATTTTTTCAGGGCCAAGTGCCTGGGAGACCACTTATCCCCCGAAAACACCCCTAAATCAGATATCATGAGAGTAGCGGGCTGAAATAAAGTATATTAAAAGTGGAGTACACCTTACATCCAAACTTAAATTCGTAGACCAATAAAGATCATATGGGATTCGGATAAAGGCACTTATATTGTTAAATTGTTAGTCAAGCGATATACTATTTTCGTAGCATGGTGTTTCACTAAAAGCTCTTCAACTGTCGAAAATAAATATTCCATGGAAAATTTTGTTCCATATAAAGTAAAAGAAGGCGCAGCGGAGCAGGCCCGGGTCAGCTAGTGATCTATATATATAACTGATCGGCGTAAAAATCTAAGACGATCTAGCCATGTCCTTCCGTCTGTCCGTCGGTCTGTTGAGACCACACTACAGCCATTAAAAATAGAGATATTGAGCTGAAACTTTGCACAGATTCCTTTTTTGTCCATAAGCAGGTTATGTTTGAAGATAGGCTATTTCGGATTGTAACTTGATATAGGCCCCATATAGACCGATCCGCCTATTTAGGCTCTTAGATTCATAAAAGCCACATTTATTTTCCGATTTTTCTGAAATTTGGGACAGTGAGTTGAATATAGCCTTTCGACTTCCTTGTTGATCGGTCCAGATTTGGATATAGCTACCATATAGACCGATCTCTCGATTTAAGGTTTTGGGTCTATAAATGCGCATTTATTGTCCGATTTTGCCAAAATTTGGGGCAGTGAGTTGCGTTAGGTGTTGTTAAAGTTCTGGGCCCATAAAAGGCGCATTTATTGTCTGATGTCGCCGAAATATGGGATGGTGAGTTAAGCCCCTAGATATACTTCTGCAATATGACACAGTTCGGTCAAGATTTGAATATAGCTGCCATATAGACCGATCTCTCGTTATAAGGCGCATTTATTGTCCGATGTCGCCGAAATTTGGGACAACGAGTTGGGATGGGACCTTCGATCTCTTTCTTCAATTTGGCCTAGATCGGTCTAGATTTGGAAATAGCTGCCATATAGACCGATCTTTTGATTTATGGTTTTGGGCCCATAAAAAGCGCATTTATTGTCCAATGTCGCCGAAATTTGGGATAGGGATTTAAGTTAAGCCCCTTGACACATTTCTGCAATGTGGCTCACACCGGTTCAGATTTGAATATAACTGCCATATAGACTGATCTTTCGATTTAAAGTGTTGGGCATATACTAGGAGCATTTGCTCCGATGTCGTCGAAATTCGGGACAGTGTGTTAAGTTAAGTCTCTCGATTTATATCTGCAATTTGGCCTAAATCGATCAAGATTTGCATATATCTGCAATATAGACTGATCTCTCGATTTAATGTTTTGGGCCCCTAAAAGGCATATTTATTGTCCGATTTCGACAAATAATGACTTGTACTTATTAGAATTTGGTCCAAATTGGAACATATTTCGATAAAGCTGCTGTGGGGCATAAGGTATCCATTTTTCACCGGATATTGACGAGAGATGGTTTGCATATACATACACCCGAGGTGGTGGGTATCCTAAGTTCGACCCAGCCAAACATAACGCCTTTTTACTTGTTCTGTCCTAACTTACTGTCTTGTATCGTTTTGTGGTGTATGTTTATCTATTTTCTCTCCATCTTCTTGTTTTCTACTTACTTCTAGGGTGAACATAATGGACCTAAGGTCTGCGAGTGAAGCGTCTATTAAGCGAGATTGCTAGTCATGTGCCCTCAACCTAACCTAACCTATCTTAATTTTAATCCCACTATCAACTAATTCAGTATCTACTATCATCAAAACTTTATCATTGCCATTAGATGTATGGTTTCCAATTACCTAAATAAAACTTAAGCTAAGCTTAAAGGTAGGGGATCACCAATAACAAGAAGACAGCTGTTGTTCATTGAATGCGTGCTGTTTAATGGAGTGTGCAATTTTCTGGTGTTCCCTTTCCTTTTGTGGTTTAGTTATGATTGAATGATTTTAAGAAATTGCTGATTTCATTGCTTTTAATTTCCAAATTAATTAATCGCGTGGCAAAAAAGATCGCAATATAGTGGCAGGCGAAATTTGAGATGGAGAACGACAGAAATTCATTGGAAATATATGTACTTTTGGCTTAAATCTTGATAACCAAATCATTTATACCACATTCAACTAACAAATAAACCATTACGTTTATGGCAAGCATTTGTTTAATTAATTAAGAATGTATATTTAATGAGTCATTTGGAAAACAAAGGTCACTGCCAACTACACTGGCAGCATAGAGTGTCATTAAACTAACATTTGCGATAATTTTCCACTGCCAAGATACAGTTGCTGTTGCTGTTGCCATTGGCATGTCCGCTTAACATGATGCCTTGGCAGTTACAACCCCTCCCAAACACTCTTTGGGAGCACAAGAGGGAATGTCTAATGGTTATAATTTATGAAATTGTTCAAATTAATTTCGTTTTGACATTTTTTGGAAATATTTTGATGAGGAGTAGACTACATTAAATTACCTTCTAGCGTTTAGTGATAATATCTTCATTTGTTTTTTCTTGTTTTGCCAAATAACTGCGGTCGCTATGTGTCGGAAGGAAGTTGATAAGAAAATAGCGTGACATATAGAATTTCATTTCATTTTCATGGTTGCCTCAAAGCATGTTGCCAGTGAAAGGCACGCGATTTTACACGATGTGTACCATGGAAAAATAAAATATCCAGCCGCAACCACATACAGTGGTCCAGACTTGGTATCCATCGCCCACAAACCCATAACATAGATTCTTGTTTGGTGCTATAAACCAGTGAATTTGTTTATAACAACCAAACAAAAAACAAGTAAAAATGTGTTAAGTTCGGCCGGGCCGAATTTTATATACCCTCCACCATAGATCGCATTTGTCGAGTTCTTTTCCCGGTATCTCTTTTTAGGCAAAGGATAAAAGAAAAGAATTGCTATGCTATTGGATCTCTATCAAGTTCGGGTCCGATTGGAACCATAATCGAATTAAATGTTGGAGACCATAGTAGAAGTCATTGTGTAAAATTTTAGCCAATTCGAGTAAGAATTGCGCCCCTTTAGTGGCTCAAGAAGTAAAATAGAGAGATCGGTTTATGTGGGAACTGTATCAGTCTATTAACCGATTCGGACCATATTTGACAAGTAGTTGAACAAATACAACATTTTAGCAAAATCGGATAATAATTACGCCCTTTGGAGAGTCAAGATCCCAGATCGGTTTACATGGCATCTATATCAGGTTAAAAATCGATTTGAAACATTTTTGACACAGTTAATAGAAGTCATAACAAAACGTGTCATGCGAAATTTCAGCTAAATCGGATAAGAATTGCGCCCTCTAGTGGCTCAAAAAATAAGATTCAAGATTGGTTTATATGGCAGCTATATCAGTTTATGGACCGATTTAGACCATACTTAGCACAGTTGTGGAAGTCACAACTCAACACGTTGTGCAAAATTTCAGCCAAGTCGGATAGGAATTGCGCCCCCTAGAGTCTCAAGAAGTCAAGACCACAGATAGGTTTATATGACAGCTATATCAAAACGTGGACCGATATAGTCCATTTACAATCCCAACCGATCTACACTAATAAGAAGTATTGGTGCAAAATTTCAAGCGCCTAGCTTTACTCCTTCGATAGTTAGCGTGCTTTCGACAGACAGACGGGCTGGCGGACGGACATGGCTAGATCGACTAAGAATGTTATGAGGATCAAGAATGTATATACTTTATGGGGTCTTAGACGAATATTTCGAGGAGTTACAAACAGAATGATGAAATTAGTATACCACCGTCCTATTGTGGAGGGTATAAATAACTTAGAAACAAACACAACCAAAGGATGGGGTTATATTAATTTTGTCATTTCGTTTGCAACACATCGAAATATCAATTTCCGACCCTATAAAGTATATGTATTCTTGATCAGCGTAAAAATCTAAGACGATCTAGACATGTCCGTCCGTCTGTCTGTTGAAATAACGCTGCAGTCTTTAGAAATCGAGATATTTAGCTGAAACTTTGCACAGATTCCTGTTATTGTCCATAAGCAGGTTAAGTTCGAATTTGGGCAATATCGGACTATATCTTGATATAGCCCCAATATAGACCGATCCGTCGATTTATTATCTCAGGAGCATATACGCCACATTTATTATCCGATTTTGTGGAAATTTGGGACAGTGAGTTCTGTAAGATCCTTCGACATCCCCTTTAATTTGGCCCAGTTCGGCCCAGATTTGGATATAGCTGCCATATGGACCGATCTCTCGATTTAAGGTTTTGGGCCCATAAAAGGCGCATTTATTGTCCGATGTCGCCGAAATTTGGGACAGTGAGTTGTGTTGGGCCCTTCGACATCACTCTTTAATTTGGCATTGATCGTTCCAGATTTGGATATAGCTGCCATATAGACCGATCTCTCGATTTAAGGTTTTGGGCCCATAAAAGGCGCATTTATTGTCCGATGTCGCCGAAATTGGGAGCAGTGAGTAATGTTGGGCTCATTGGCATCTTTTTGCGATTTGGCTCAGATCGGTCCAGATTTAGATATAGCTGCCATATAGATCCATCTCTCGATTTAAGGTCTTGGGTCCATAAAAGGCGCATTTATTGTCCGATTTCGCCGAATTATGGGACAGTGAGTTGTGTTGGGCCCTTCGACATCACTCTTTAATTTGGCATTGATCGTTCCAGATTTGGATATAGCTGCCATATAGACCGATGATTTGATTTAAAGTTTTGGCCCCAAAAAAAGCGCTTTTATAATCTGATTTCGTCAAATTTGACACATTGACTTTTTTTAGGCTTTCGACATACTTGTCGTATATGGTTTGGATCGGTTTATTCTTGGATATGGCTACCAAAAAGACGAATATTTTGTTCTACAAAATTGAACAATGACTTGTACTTATTAGACCACTCAATATCCAAATCGAATTTTGTCCAAAATCGTACCATATTTCGATATAGCTGCTATGGGGGCATAAATTATGCATTTTTCACCGGATAATGGCGAAAAGTGGTTAACATACATACCCAGCCGTTGGGCGCCCCGGTAGCTGAGTTGGTACCGTGCTTGGATTACCAGTGCAGGGGTCGGTTGTTCGATTCCCGCCAGAAGCCTTAGTCTGTCGCTACTGTGGTATCACAATTCACTTAAAATTGTCTATGTGGGTCTGTAAAGGACTGCCACTCTTACCTAACCTAACTATATACCCGGCCGAACTTAACGCCTCTTTACTTCTTCAAAATATTCCCCATTAAGTTCTACTAACTTTTGCATGCGTTTGAGCTAATTGTCGAAGCACGTTTGCCACTCTGTTTGAGGTATCTCCAAAATATACATTCAACCGCTCCTTCGGGTGTCAAAAAACGTAGACCTCTCATTTTATTTTGGACATACGGGTAAAAAAAGAATTCATTCGATGCCAAGTCAGGACTATATGGCGGATGACTCATCAAATCCATGTTTTGAGTGCTCAAAAATAGAGTGTTTTGAGCCGATATGTGAGAGCTCACATTGTCGCGGTGAAGAGTGATCCGTTTTCGGCGGTTAGTTTTCCTGATTCCTTGCAAGACAGCTGGCAAACAAATGGTCGTATACCACTCAGAATTTACTGTTTTGCATTGTTCTAGTGCTGCGATCGCTTTCGGTCGGTCTGTCTGTCCGACTGTCTGTTCTTATTACACTTACGTCTTTAAAAATAATGATATTCAGCTAATACTATGCACAGATTCTTTCTTTGTTCATACACAGGTTAAGTTTGAAGATGAGCCATATCGGACTATATCTCGATGTAGCCCCCATATAAAACGATTTGCCGATTTAAGGTTTCGTGTTCATAAAAGGCACGGTTATAGTCCGATTTCGCCGAAATTTGACACAGCGAGATGAATTATGTCGGGGGGCTCGACATTTGGCAGTTATTGCAGAGTTGTGTTAGACCCTTCGACATCCGTATTGAATATGGCCATATATACCGATCTCTCGATTTATGGTACTTGGTTTTTAAAACCGTATTTATTACCCGACTTCGATGAAATGTAGACACTTGGTAGCTATTGCAAAGTTATGTTAGACTCCTCCCAACTTTTTTAGTTTTTTCAGAAAATTTTTATTATATAAAAACTGTTGCAATATGTTAAACTTACCAAATATGTATTTCTTCTCTTTTCTGTTTTAAGACAATACAACAAATGCCGATATTGTACCTTTCAAGGGCAACAAAGTAGATGATGAAACGAGTTCAAAAACCAGTCTACCATTGTACACTCATCCCCCTTGGGTAGAGCCCTACTTTGATCCCACAAAATCGAATAATGTCAGCGGCCTGTTGGGAAGAACTGCTTATCTGCAGTGTCGAGTTTTTAATTTGGGCAATAAAACGGTAAGTAAATATTTTTTTTTACAACACATATCCTGCCGGACTTAATGCTTTACTAAATAATTGAGTTTTGACTGAATTACAAATTGGCAATACGTAAAAGGGTGTTAAGTTTGGTCGGGCCTTCACCAAGAATCACACTTGACACGTTCGTTAAATGACTTACATAGGAGACAACTCAAATTATGAACCGATATAGACCGTACTCACCGAATAAACAAACAAAAATGTCTGGATACCAATTACCTCGGATATATGTATCAACCTAATTGCATAAAGTCTGCTGAACAATACACCATTTATGAAACCTTAGCAGCTGCATAAAAATATGGTCCGTTTTGAACCAAAATGGCCATTGACTTGAAGGGGTCTTACATTCAAAATGTGAATTTGTCCATGAACATTCCGCTAACGAATTTGTTTAACCGAGATATTGGTCTATTTAGTAGATATATCCAAATATAGTCTGATCCTCACCATATTCAGAATGTATGGAATGTGGGTCATATAGACCTTAAATTGCGTAATCCGTATTTGTGGCAGCGATATACAAATGTAGTGAAATCCGTTAACTTATGTGTCTTTTGTTGTCCTAAAACTTTAAATTGGGAGATCGGTACATCCAAACATAAGCCGATCTAAATCAAGCTGATGATCGTAATACAGCTCACTGTGCCATACTTCAGCTAAATAGGTTAGTAAATGGGCCTTTTATTGCACCAGGAACTTAAATAAAGAGACAGATCGTTCTGTATGAGGGCTATACCAGGATATAGTCAGATATAGCCTATCTTCGAACTTAACCTGCCTATGGAAAAAAAGAATCTGTGCAGTTTCAGTTCAATATCTTCACTTTATTTCAATTGGCTATAACAGAGCATTTGTTCCACTAGCCGAACGTAGAATAGCGTTCCAAGCGCCTCGATATTCTGCGCTCATATTATAATCTCTCACAACAAGTTTCGAGGTGTATCCCACCACTTTGATTTTTCCATCGGGCTTTTTGTCGTTCCGGTTTACATGTACCACCATGCATGCCTTCAACAGATTTCTTTGCTGGAGCTTCTTCATCCGCTCTGACAGCATGACCTAGCCAACGCAGCTGTTGTATTTAGATATGTATAACTATGATATCGTCATCGCTACCATATCGCTCATATAGCTCGTAGTTCATATGACGCCTATATTCTGGTCCATATACTTTGCGAAGAATCTATCTGTCAAGCACTGCCTCGTCAGAACCATATAACAGCACGGGTAGTATCAGTGTCTTGTATAGTATAATCTTCGTCTACCGAGAGATAGCCTTGTTTCTAAGCAGCTTACTTAATCCAAAGTAGCATCTTTTTGCCAGTATTATTCTTCACTTTATCTCGAAACTGGTGTCATTCGAACTTAAAGGGGTATCGAAAGCGGCTTTGTAGTCAACAAATAAATGGTTGGTGTTGATTTGTCCCTCTCGGTCTCTTTATGATTTTGCGCAGTGTGAATATCTGGTCCAGGGTGGATTTACCAGGTCTAAATCCGCATTGATAGGGCCCAACTATCGCAATGACTTTTGGTTTTAATCTTTCACACAGTACGCTCGAGAGTATCTTGTATGCGATGGGGAGGAGACTTATTCCTCTCTAGTTGGCACATTCCGTTTTGTCTCATTTCTTCTGTACGGGACATAGTATGCTGAGGTTCCAATCATCGGGTATGTGTTCTTCTAGCCAGATTGCGCAGATTAGTTGATGTAAACGCCTTATCAGCGTGTCGCCTCCAGTCTTAAATGGTTCAGCGGGTAACCCGTCGGCTCCTGCTGCCTTGTTTTTCTTTAGTCGGGTCGCAGTTCTATATCTCTAATTTTAAAAACGGTAGCGTGATAACAGTAGACAGACGGACGTTCAGATTGTTTTAGATTTTTACGCCGATCAAGCAAATAAATAAACTGGACTTGGATATTTATGTGTGCTGCAAACCGAACAACAAAATGAATATACCTCCATCCTTCGGTGGTTGGTATAAAATTAATACGTTTAACATGTCAGCCAAATCGGGTAATATTTGCGAATTCTAGAGGCTCAAGAAATCAAATCTGGAGATCGGCTTATATGGCAGCTATATCAGGTTTTGGACCGATTCGCTGTGGGTGAAATGACTGAGCGCCTCAAAACTCCATTTTCAAATTATGTAATACCCGCAAAAGGGTATCTCAGTGGATCACTAACGCTCTATTGATCTTAGATGTGAATTCCAGATTGAATGATTTGGTTCAGTAGAACAGCTGTAAGCTGTCAAAGACAACATATGTCATAACCGTGGCGTATCTAGGACTAACATTTGCTTTTTATACCCACCACCATAGGATGGGGGCATACTAATCTAGTCATTCCATTTATAGAACCTCGATATATTCGTCTAAGACCCCATAAAGTATATATATTCTTGATCGCCACAACGTTCTGAGTAGATCTAGCCATGTCTGTCCGTCTGTCGAAATCACAATAGGGATGTAGGTCGTTGGAGTTTGCAAACGGGCAATATCGATTTGGATATAGCTCCCATATAAACCGATCTCCCGATTTGACTTCTTGAGCCCTAACAAGCGGCAATTGTTGTCCGATTTGGCTGACATTTTGTGTTTCAACAACTCAGCCTAGTATGGTTCAAATCGGTTCATAACCTGATATAGTTCCCAAAGTTGTTAACGATCTAACCAAAACACTTCATGCTAAATTTCAGCAAAATCGGACAATAATTGCGCCCTCTAGAGGCTCGCGATGTCAAGATGCGATATCGGTTTCTATGGGAGCTATATCAGGTTATGAACCGATTTAAATCTTACTTGGTAGAGTTGTTGGAGGTCGAAACAAAATACTTGGGAGCGATAACAGGTTATGAACTGATTTGAGCCATCCTTAGCGCAGTTATTGACGGTCAAGTCAAAACACTTCATGCTAAATTTCAGCCAAACGGGATAATAATTGCGCCCTCTAGAGGCTCAAGATGTCAAGATCCGATATCGGTTTATATGGGAGGTATATCAGGTTATGAACCGATTCCAATCACACTTGGCGCAGTTGTTAGAAGATAGAGCAAAACTTTTCATGCAAATTTTCAACCAAAGCGGATAATAACTGCGCCCTCCAGAGGCTCCGAAATCAAAATCCGAGATCGGTTTATATGAGAGCTATACCAGGTTATAAACCGATTTCGATCTTTCTTGGCACAGTAGTTTAAAGGCAAATCAAAACACTTCATGCAAAATTTCGGCCAAATCGGATAATAACTGCGCCCTCTAGCGAATCAACGAGTAAAGATCCGAAATTGGTTTATGTGGGAGCTATATCAGGTTGTGAACCGATTTGAACCTTACTTGGCTGAGTTGTTGGAAGTGAAAACAAAATACTTGGTTCAAAATTTCAGCCAAATCGGATAATAACTGCACCCTCTAGTGGATCAAGAAGTCAATATCCATTATCAGTTTATGAGGTAATGAGCCATCCTTGGCGCAGTTATTGTCGGTCAAATCAAATCACTTCATGCTAAATTTCAGCCATGTCGGATGGTAATTGCATTTTCTAGAGGCTCAAGATATTAAGATACAATATCGGTATACATGGGAGCTATATCAGGTTAAAACCCGATTTGGACCTTACTTATCTCAGTTGTTTATGGGCAAACCAAATACCTCATGAAATATTTCAGCCAAATCGGATAATAACTACGCCCTCTAGCGGATCAAGAAGTATAATCCGAAATTGGTTTATATGGGAGCTATGTCAAGTTATGAATCAATTTAAATCATACTTGGCTCAGTTAGAACAAAACATTTCATGCAAAATTTCAGTCAAAGCGGATAATAATTGCGCCCTCTAGAGGCTCAAGATGACAAGATCCGATATCGGTTTTTATGGGAGCTATATCAGGTTATGAACCGATTTCAGCTAAATCGGATTATAACCCTCTAGCGGATGAAGAAATCAAGAACCAAGATCAGCTTATAAGGGAGCTATATCAAGTTATGAACCGATTTGAGCCATCCTTGGTGCAGTTTGATGGTCAAATCAAAACACTTCATGTTAGAATTCAGCTAAATCGGATGATAATCGCGCCCTCTAGAGGCCCAAGATGTCAAGATACGATATAGGTTTATATGGATGCGAGCTATATCAAATAATGGACCGATTTGGCACATTTACAATCCCAACGGACCTTGCATAGCATTGTTTTTATGCAAAATTTCAAGTAGCGACATATACTCCATCGAAAATTTGCGTGCTTTCGACAGAGAGGCAGACGGACTTAGAATGTCAAGAAGACTAAGAATATACATACCTTGTTGGGTTTCATGGCAATATTTCGAAGTGTTAACAAGTAAAAGCGTGCTAAGTTCGGCCGGGCCGAATCTTATATACCCTCCACCATGGATCGCATTTGTCGAGTTCTTTTCCCGGCATCTCTTCTTAGGCAAAAAAGGATATAAGAAAAGATTTGCTCTGCTATTAGAGCGATTTCAAGATATGGTCCGGTTTGGACCACAATTAAATTATATGTTGGAGACCTGTGTAAAATGTCAGCCAATTCGAAAAAGAATTGCACCCTTTGCGAGCTCAAGAAGTAAAATAGAGAGATCGATTTATGTGGGAGCTGTATCGGGCTATATACCGATTCAGACCATAATAAACACGTATGTTGATGGTCATGAGAGAATCCGTCGTACAAAATTTCAGGCAAATCGGATAATAATTGCGACCTCTAGAGGCTCAAGAAGTCAAGATCCCAGATCGGTTTATATGGCAGCTATATCAGGTTATGAACCGATTTGAACCATATTTGGCACAGTTGTTGGATATCATAACAAAATACTACGTGCCAAAATTCATTCAAATTGGATAAGAATTGCGCCCTCTAGAGGCTCAAGAAGTCAAGACCCAAGATCGGTTTATATGACAGCTATATCAGGTTATAAACCGATTTGAACCATACTTGGCACAGTTGTTGGATATCGTAACAAAACACGTTGTGCAAAATTTCATTCCAATCGGATAAGAATTGCGCACTCTAGAGGCTCAAGAAGTCAAGACCCAAGATCGGTTTATATGGCAGCTGTATCAGGTTATGAACCGATTTGAACCATACTTGGCACAGTTGTTGGATGTCATAACAAAACACGTCGTGCAAAATTTCATTCCAATCGGATAAGAATTGCGCACTCTAGAGGCTCAAGAAGTCAAGACCCAAGATCGGTTTATATGGCAGCTATATCAGGTTATGAACCGATTTGAACCATACTTGGCACAGTTGTTGGATATCGTAACAAAACACGTCGTGCCAAAATTTCATTCCAATCGGATAAGAATTGCGCACTCTAGAGGCTCAAGAAGTCAAGACCCAAGATCGGTTTATATGACAGCTATATCAGGTTATGGACCGATTTAAACCATACTTGACACAGTTGTTGGATATCATAACAAAACATGTCGTGCAAAATTTCATTCCAATCGGATAAGAATTGCGCACTCTAGAGGCTCAAGAAGTCAAGACCCAAGATCGGTTTATATGGCAGCTGTATCAGGTTATGGACCGATTTGAACCATACTTGGCACAGTTGTTGGATGTCATAACAAAACAGGTCGTGCAAAATTTCATCCCAATCGGATAAGAATTGCGCACTCTAGAGGCTCAAGAAGTCAAGACCCAAGATCGGTTTATATGGCAGCTATATCAAAACATGGACCGATATGGCCCATTTACAATACCAACCGACCTACACTAATTAGAAGTATTTGTGCAAAATTTCAAGCGGCTAGCTTTACTCCTTCGGGAGTTAGCGTGCTTTCGACAGACAGACGGACGGACGGACGGACGGACGGACGGACGGACGGACGGACGGACAGACGGACGGACAGACGGACGGACATGGCTAGATCGACATAAAATTTCACGACGATCAAGAATATATATACTTTATGGGGTCTCAGACGAATATTTCGAGTAGTTACAAACAGAATGACGAAATTAGTATACCCCCCATCTTATGGTGGAGGGTATAAAAACGGAATGACGAAATTAGTATACTCCCATCCTATGGTGCAGGGTATAGCAACTTAAAGCGTGTTAAGTTCGGCTGGGTCGAAGTTTACATACCTTCCACCATGGATCACAGTTCCCAAAATCTTTGGACGGTTTCCATTTGTAGGCAGAAACTGTAAAATGATAATGGGAGGTCATAACAGGAAATCCCCGTGGATTTTTTATACGCTTGGCTAAAAATTGCTAGAGGCTCAAGAAGTAGATCGGTTTATATTTGAGCTATATACAAAAAGTCCTCGTGAAAAATTTCAGCCCACTCGTATAAGAATTGCGCCCTCTAGAGACTTTAGGTTAGGTTAGGTTAAAGTAGCAGTCTGCCATCAGACTCACTTAGACGTTTTCGTCCATTGTGATGCCACAGGAAGAGGAAAAGGAAGATGCCTTCTAGTTCCTACCGTTAAACCACCCAGTTCGCTTCAAAAAGCCCAACAACTTGCGAATGTTCGCATCCGCCAAATCAGACAGGTTCTTAAAGAAACGAGAACCTAAAGTGGAACTCATTCTGACTGCTTGTGCGGGACACACACACACAAGGTGTTGTATAGTCTCTTCCTCTTCGATGTCCTCACTGCTTCTGCAAAAGTCAATGGCGGTGGACACTCCCCCTTACCCTAATTTTCAGAAACGCCAGATCTCGAAGATGGGTGGTGCGATTTAAGCGAAATTTTGTGTGCTCTCATATAGTACCCTAAAAATAACAAGTAAAAGCGTGCTAAGTTCGGCCGGGCCGAATCTTATATACCCTCCACCATGGATCGCATTTGTCGAGTTCTTTTCCCGGCATCTCTTCTTAGGCAAAACAAGTAAAAAGGCGTTAAGTTCGGCCGGGCCGAACTTTGGATACCCACCACCTCGGGTATATATGTAAACACCTTTCATCAAAATTCGGTGAAAATTTCATACCTTATACTCATATACCTCATACCGATCTGAACTATATATGACACGGATGTCGAAAAGCCTAACATAAGTCACTGTGTCAAATTTCAGTGAAATCAGATTATAAATGCGCCTTTTAGGGGCCAAGACTTTCAATCGAGATATCGGTCCACATGGCAGCTATATCCAAATCTGGACCGATTTGGGCCAAGTTGCATAAACATGTCGAAGAGCCTAACACTAAGCACTGTCCCAAATTTCGGCGAAATCGGACAATAAATGCCTCTTTTATGGGCCCTAAACCTTAAATCCAGAGATCGGTCTATATGGCAGCTATATTCAAATCTGGACTGATCTGGACAAAATTGAAGAAGGACGTCGAAGAGCCTAACCAAACTCACTGTCTCAAATTTCAGCGACTTCGGATAATAAATGCGTCTTTTATGGCCCCACAACCTAAAACCTAGATATCGGTCTATATGGCAGCTATATCCAAATCTGGACCGATATGTGCGATATTGCAGAAGTATGTCAAGGGGCTTAACTTAACTCACTGTTCCAAATTTCGGGGACATCGGGCAATAAATGAGCATTTTATGGGCCCAAAACCATAAATCAAGAAATCGGTCTATATGGCAGCTATATCCAAATTTGAACCGATCTGGACCAAATTGAAGAAATATGTCAAAGGGCCTAACACAATTCACTGCCCCGAATTTCATCAAAATCGGATAATAAATGTGGCTTTTGTGGGCCTAAGACCCTAAACCGAAGGATCGGTCTATATGGCAGCTATATCCAAATCTGAACCGATCTGAACCAAATTAAGGAAACATGTCAAAGGGCCTAAGAAAACTCACTGTCCCAAATTTCAGCGAAATCGGACCATAAATGTGGCTTTTATGGGCCTTAGACCCTAAATTGGAGGATCGGTCTATATGGCAGCTATATCCAAATCTGAACCGATCTGGGTCAAATTAAAAAAACATGTCAAAGGGACCAAGACAACTCACTGTCCCAAATTTCAGCGAAATCGGACCATAAATGTGGCTTTTATGGGCATTAGACCCTAAATTGGAGGATCGGTCTATATGGCAGCTATATCCAAATCTGGACCGATCTGAGCCAAATTGACAAAGGATGTCGAAGGGCCTACCACAACTCACTGTCCCAAATTTCACCCAAATCGGACAATAAATGTGGCTTTTATGGGCGTAAGACCCTAAATCGGCGGATCGGTCTATATGGGGGCTATATCAAGATATAGTCCGATATAGCCCATCTTCGAACTTAACCTGCTTATGGACAAAAAAAGAATCTGTGCAAAATTTCAGCTCAATATCTCTATTTTTAAAGACTGTAGCGTGATTTCAACAGACAGACGGACAGACGGACGGACATGGCTAGATCGTCTTAGATTTTTACGCTGATCAAGAATATATATACTTTATGGGGTCGGAAATGGATATTTCGATGTGTTGCAAACGGAATGACAAAATGAATATACCCCCATCCTTCGGTGGTGGGTATAAAAAAGGATATAAGAAAAGATTTGCTCTGCGATTAGAGCGATATTAAGATATGGTCCGGTTTGGACCACCATTAAATTATATTTATGTTGGAGACCTGTGTACAATTTCAACCAATTCGAATAAAAATTGCGCTCTTTGTGGGCTCAAGAAGTAAAATAGAGAGATCGATTTATATGGGAGCTGTATCGGGCTATAGACCGATTCAGACCATAATAAACACGTATGTTAATGGTCATGAGAGAATCCGTCGTACAAAATTTCAGGCAAATCGGATAATAATTGCGACCTCTAGAGCCTCAAGAAGTCAAGATCCAAGATTGGTTTATATGGCAGCTATATCAGGTTATGGACCGATTTAAACCATACTTGGCACAGTTGTTGGATATAATAACAAAACACGTCGTGCAAAATTTCATTCCAATCGGATAAGAATTGCGCACTTTAGAGGCTCAAGAAGTCAAGACCCAAGATCGGTTTATATGGCAGCTATATCAAAACATGGACCGATATGGCCTATTTACAATACCAACCGACCTACACCAATAAGAAGTATTTTTGCAAAATTTCAAGCGGCTAGCTTTACTCCTTCGGAAGTTAGCGTGCTTTCGACAGACAGACGGACGGACGGACGGACGGACATGGCTAGATCGACATAAAATTTCACGACGATCAAGAATATATATACTTTATGGGGTCTCAGACGAATATTTTTAGTAGTTACAATCAGAATGACGAAATTAGTATACCCCCATCTTATGGTGGAGGGTATAAAAATTTTATGTCCAAATTTCGGATGGGGTACCTAGGGGGGACGCCACACCCTAAAACCTACCAAACATATATTTAGACTAATCACGACAATATGGGACTCAAATGAAAGGTATTTAGGATAAGAAAATGCATCTGATATCCATTTATCAAACCAAGCGCTACGGGGACCACCCCAACCCCCAAAACACCCCTAAATCTGATATATTTACCGACCATGGCAATATGGGACTCAAATGAAAGGTATTTGCGAGTAGAATACGAATCTGATATCCAAATGTGGTACCACGTTTCTAGGGGTCTACCCCCTTCCTCAAAACACCCCCCACACTGGACTTATTTACTGACCATGGGAATATGGGGCTTAAATAAAAGGTATTTGAGTGTATAATTAGAATCTTATATCCAAATATGGGACCAAGTGTTTTGGGGGGCTGCCTCTTCCCAATAAAATCCCCCAAAGGGGAAAAATTTACGACCATAGCCATATTGGGTTCAAATGAAAGGTCTTTGGGAGTAAAGCACGAATCTGATATCAATATTTAAGTGTCTACGGGGACACCCCACTCCACAACAGCACCCAAATAGTAAGTATTTGCTGACTTTTGCTATGTGAGGCTCAAATAACAGGGTTTTTAGAGTAGAACACGAATCCGATGTATATTTTCAAGGACAACTCACTGAGTGGCCGCCCATCCTCCAAAATACCCCCCAATGCGGTCATGTTTGCCGACTGTGCAAATACGGGGCTCAAATTAAAGGTATTTGGGAGTAGACCACCACCATAACAACCCCCAAATAGGACGTATTTGCTCACCAAGACAATTTGGGCCGTAAAGAGAGTGGAGCTAAATATTTATAGTTTTTATGGCCAATACCCTAAACCGGACATATTTGCTGACTTTTGCAATAGATGTTTAAATAAGATTTGAAAAAGGAATTCGATATCCATTTCTGAGGCCAATGGCAATATGGGGTTCAAATAAATGATATATAGATATATGAGAATAGAGCACGTTGCTGATATATTTTCCGGGCTTGGTGTTTGGGCGACCACCCCAGTCGCCAAAACACCCCTAAATCGGCCGTATTTACCGACCATGTCAATGTGGAGTTTAAATGAAAGGTATTGGGGGGTACAGCAAGAATTGATACCCACTTTCGGGACCAATTTTCTGGGGTTCAACCCGTTTCCCAAAATATTGGGTTCAAATAAATGATATATAGATATATGAGAATAGAGCACGTTACTGATATATTTTCCGGGCTAAGTGTTTGGGGGACCACCTCAATCCCCAAAACACCCCTAAATCGGTCATATTTATCGACCATGTCAATATGATGATTAAATGAAAGGTGTTGGGGGATAGAGCAAGAATTGATACCCACTTTCGGGACCAATTTTCTGGGGGTCGACCCCCTTCCCAAAATACCCCACAAGCAGCAATTTTTTAGTGACCATCGCAAAATGGGGCTCAAATAAAGATATTTGGGAGTAGAATGCGAATTTGATATCCAAATTTAGGACCACGTATTTAGAGCATCACCCCCTTCTCCAAAACACCCCCTAAAGGGTAAAAATTTTTCGACCATGCCAATTTGTGGTATTTAAGAATAGAAAACCTATTTTGGGCCATGTGTTTTGGGGGACGCCTCAACGTGTAAACTCCCCTAAACCAATATAGATCATATGGGATTCGGACAAAGGCACTTATATTGTTAAACAATTAGTCAAGCGATATACTTTATTCGTAGAATGGTATTTCACTAAAAGCTCTTTAATTGTCGAAAATAAATATTCCAAGGAAACTTTTGTTCCATATAAAGTAAAAGAAGGCGCAGCGGAGCGGGCCCGGGTCTGCTAGTATCTATATATAGATATATCTAAATCTAAACCGAATTTTATAAAATTATGCACGTGTTAAGACATCATATAAAACACCTCGTACTACATCTTGTTAAGATCGGACCAAAATTGTGGCTTCTACAGTCTTAAAAGACCATATCGGACAAAAGATATGTATGAAATGGGAGTGCAAGTTTTGTTGAAATCGGGCCAAACTTGTGGCTACCACAGCCTTCAAACTCAAAATCGGATGAAAGATATATATCGGAGGTATATCTAAATCTGAACTGTGCACATATGAAGACGTCAAATAAAGCCCCCCCTTCCCAATTTGGTAAAGAACGGACCAAAATTGTGGCTTCTACAGTCTTAAAAGGCAATATCGGATGGACTCTCTTCCTTACCTCAATTTTGAAAAACGCCAGACCTCGGAGATGCGTGCACCGATTTAAGCGAAATTTTGTGTGTCACCTTATGGCACACCCCCCATCAGGACTCCCCAAAAACACGAAATTGGTATAAAATTTTGGAGTCAACTAACATAGGGGGGAATCGCATCTCAAAACCCAGCCGATCGGACATGTTTACCGACTGAGACAATATGGGTATCAAAAAAATGGTATTGCAGAGTATAGTACGAACTTAGCATAAAAATTTCACCCTTAGTATCGGTGGTGTTCCACTCCACCCAACAGGACACTCTTACCGCTTTGGGCAATATGGGTATCAAATGAACGGTATTTCAAAGTAGAAAACTAATCTGACATATAAATTTATTCCTTGGTGTCTGGAGGGCCTCCCCACCCCCCAAAACCCACCAGCAGGACATAGTAACCCATCAAAAACCCCTCAACAGGACAAATTTACCGATTGGGATCATATGGGTATGAAATGAAAGATTTGTGGAAGTATAGGACACGTCTGTTATAAGAATTTGGTCTAATGTGTCTACGGGGTCTCTCTGAATATATTCAAAATGTTTGACATTATGGGGTTGAAACAAAACCTTGCTCTAGCACGACGCTGACATTATTTTTGGAACTGTCTCTAAACTCCTTTTAAACCGGCCATGTTTGCGTACTATGGCAATAAGGGTGAGGCCCTTTTAATAGGTATTTGGTAGTAGAAAACGAATTTGATATCCAATTTTGAGACCAAGTGTTTGGGGTAGTCTCATCCCATAAACTCATCATTAATCAATTGCAATTGCTCAAATTTTTTCAGTGCTAAGTGCGTAAGTGGCCGGCCGCTCCACCCTATATACACCTCAACCTAGACATATATGCGGATTATGGCAACAAGGGACTGAAATCTGATATCTGATAGTAGAGTATGAATCTGATATCCACTTTCCGGGCAAAGGGTTTGTCTACTCCAATCCACCACCAAAACCAAGGGAATGAAGTTGTTCTAACATCCAAACTTTAATGGGCGGACCCTCCCCGTACCCTTTTTATGCCCACGTTCGAAGGATGGGGTGTATTCATTTTGTCATTCCGTTTGCAACACATCGAAGTATCGATTTTCGACCCTATAAAGTATATATTGGGTTGCCCAAAAAGTAATTGCGGTCTTTTCATATAGTCGGCGTTGACAAATTTTTTCAACGGCTTGTGACTTTGCAATTGCATTCTTTCTTCTGTCAGCTATTACTTTTAGCTTGCTTTAGAAAAAAGTGTAAAAAAGTATATTTGATTAAAGTTCATTCTAAGTTTTATTAAAAATGCATTTACTTTCTTTTGAAAAATCCGCAATTACTTTTTGGGCAACCCAATATATTCTTGATCAGCGTAAAACTCTAAGACGATCTGGACATGTCCCTCCGTCTGTACATCTGTCTGTTGAAATCACGCTACAGTATTTAGAGATATTAAGCTTAAACTTCGCACGGATTCTTTTTTGTCCATAAGCAGGTTAAGTTCGAAGATGAGCTACATCGGACTATATCTTGATATAGCCCCAATATATACCGATCCACCGATTTAGGGTCTAGGGCCCATAAAAGCCACATTTATTATCCGATTTTGATGAAATTTAGGGCGGTGAGTTGTGTTAGGCCCTTCAAAATTCTTCGTCATTTGGCCCAGATCGGTCCAGATTTGGATATAGCTGCCATATAGACCGATCCTCCGATTAAGGGTCTTAGGCCAATAAAACCCATATTTATTATCCTATTTGGGACAGTGAGTTGCCTTAAATCCTTCGAGATCTTTCTTCAATTTTGCCCAGATCGGTTCAGATTTGGATATAGCTGCCATATAGACCGATTTCTCGATTTAAGATTTTGGACCCATAAAATGCACATTCATTGTCCGATGTCGCCGAAATTTGAGACAGTGGGTTAAGTTAAGCCCCCCGACTTACTTCTGCAATATCGCACAGATCAGTCCAGATTTGGATATAGCTGCCATATAGACCGATATCTCGGTTTTAGGTTTTGGGGCCATAAAAGACGCATTTATTGTCCGATGTCGCTGAAATTTGAGACAGTGAATTTGGTTAGGCTCTTCGACATTTTTATGTAACTTGGCCCAAATCGGTACAGATTTGGATATAGCTGCCATGTAGACCGATAACTCGATTCAAAGTCTTGGCCCCATAAAAGGCGCATTTATAATCCGATTTCTGTGTCAAAACACAATGACTTATGTTAGGCTTTTATACATCCGTGTCGTATATGGTTCAGATCGGTTTATTTTTAGATATAGCTACTGTACTTAAAAGTATTTGGTCCAAATCGAAATTTATTTTAATACAACTGATATGGGACATAAGGTATGAAATTTTCACCGAATTTTGATGAAAGGTGGTTTACATATATACCCGAGGTGGTGGGTATCCAAAGTTCAGCCCGGCCGAACTTAATGCCTTTTTACTTGTTTTTAGATATAGCTACTGTACTTATTAGTATTTGGTCCAAATCGGAACATATTTTGATATAACTGCTGTAAGACATAAGGTATGAAATTTTCACCGAATTTTGATGAAAGCTGGTTTACGTATATACCCGAGGTGGTGGGTATCCAATGTTCTTAATGCCTTTTTACTTGTTTTCAAAAACGCCAAATCTCGTAGATGATTGGGGCCATTTACGCAAAATTTAGTTTATTTATAATATCTCAAAAACAGAAATTTGGTATAACTGTTTAAGGCGGGATGTCTAGGCCGGCCGTCCCACCCTCAAAGCCCGCCGTATGGAAATTAAAACCATTAATGGCAATATTAAGCTCAAATGAAAGGCATTTGAGACTAGCACGAATCTGATACATGAGGCTGAGGTGTACACCCCAAATACACACCCATACCGGAAATATTTACCGACCAAGGCAATATTAGCCTCAAATGAAAGAAATTTGGGAGTAGAGCACCAATATGATATCCACATTGGAACGAAAAATCTGAAAGGCCGTACTTTTTGCCTGACCGTGCCAGTATAGAGCTCCAATAAAATAGGAGAGTGAAAGAAAGCACAGTGGAGCGGGCCCTGTCTATCTAGTTATCATATAAATGAAGTATCACCGCTGTTCCCTAATGGGCCAATTTGCTTTACTTTATCTTAGCTGAAACCAATAATCCAAATGTAAACATTTTTTTAGTGCATACTATTTTAAAGGATCCTGTATTAAATTTTTGTTTTATAATTACCATTTTCTTTTTCCTTGCAGGTGTCCTGGGTACGACATCGAGACATGCACATCTTAACTGTGGGCACATATACCTACACATCAGATTTGCGATTTCAGGTTATTCATCAAAGCGACCTTGGCGATTGGATATTACAGATAAAATCAGCTCAGAAACGTGATGCCGGAATATACGAATGCCAAATTTCTACACAGCCGGTGCTAAGTTATTTTGTGAACCTCAATGTTGTTGGTGAGCCAAATTCATAGCAAAAACAAAAACACTTGACCCACTCGACTCAAGTTTTACCCATTATCTTTATAAATTCTATCTTTGTACTCATAGCTTTAAGATGAAATCATCCTTCTTTTCTATTTCATGAATATTTCTTATGCTCGTACCCGTACCAAACAAACAATCTGCAAAAACACCATACATTAACCTAAAAATAAACTGGTCATTATGGTGATAACAGTGCCAACTGCCAGCATCATTGGAGCTCCTGACCTTCACGTCGACAAGGGGAGTACCATAAATCTTACGTGTACTGTGAAATTCTGCCTGGAGCCACCTGCCTACGTTTTCTGGTATCATCATGAGGAGGTAATTTATATTTGTTTTACCCTTATACATTGATGTACGTGACTCTATGCCTTTCACCCATAGCTACCCCCTACACCCACCATCATTACTTCACAATTGTCCTTCTTTTGTGGTATATCCGCAGCCACCCTTCACAAAATCCCATGCATAATTAACATTATTTATGTTCTTTTGTGCAACTTTCTAATGTCAAAACAAACATCTTTCCTCGGTCGGTTCACGGCAACACACTTGTTGATAATTACAGCCCATTCGCTCGGCTGAAAATCCTTTCACTTATACTTATATAATATTGCAGTGACACTCAAAGTGGACTCTATTCATCAAACTTAAAGCATACAGACACATAAATAAGCAAGAAACATTTTTGTTTCAAAACTTGCTGTACATAGAATAGTAATTTCGAGAAACATCTTCTCAAAGTAGAAGATATGCTTTTAAAAGACCGTTTCTATATATTGGGTTGCCCAAAAAGTAATTGCGGATTTTTTATATAGTCGGCGTTGACAAATTTTTTTTACAGCTTGTGACTCTGTAATTGCATTCTTTCTTCTGTTAGTTATCAGCTGTTACTTTTAGCTTGCTTTAGAAAAAAGTGTAAAAAAGTATATTTGATTAAAGTTTATTCTAAGTTTTATTAAAAATGCATTTACTTTCTTTTAAAAAATCCGCAATTACTTTTTGGGCAACCCAATATGAACTAAAATTACCCATTTGAAAACTTTAACCCATTACAGGTGTTGATTAATTTAATAAATTCATTATTTAGAGCATTTACGTTGATATTTTATACCCTCTTTTTTATACCCTCCACCATAATGGGAATGGGGGTATACTAATTTCGTCATTCTGTTTTTAACTCCTCGAAATATTCCTCTGAGACCCCCCCACTGATCGTTATGTCATTTTTTAAGTCAATCTAGCCATGTCCGTCAGTCTGTCCGCCAGTCTTTCCGTCGGTCTGTCCGTCCGTCTGTCCGTCCGTATGTCCGTCCGTCTGTCTGTCGAAAGCACGTTAACTTTCGAAGGAGTAAAGCTAGCCGCTTGAAATTTTGCACGTATACTTCTTATTAGTGTAGGTCGGTAAGTATTGTAAATGGACCATATCGGCTCATGTTTTGATATATCTGCCCTATACACCGATCTTGGATCTTGAATTCTTGAGTCACTAGAGAGTGCAATTCTTATCCGATTTGGCTGAAATTTTGCATGTGATGTTTTGTTACGATTTCCAACAACTGTGTGAAGTTTGGATCAAATCGGTCCATTACCTGATATAGCAGTCATATAAAACGATCTGGAGTCTTGACTTTTTCAGCCCCTACAGGGCGCAATTCTTATCCGATTTCAAGTGTTCTGTTATGACCTCCAACAACTGTGCCAAATTTTACACAACGACTTCTACTATGGTCCCCAACATTCAATTCAATTATGGTCCGAATCGGACGATAACTTGATATTATAAAGGGTGATTTTTTTGAGGTTAGGATTTTCATGCATTAGTATTTGACAGATCACGTGGGATTTCAGACATGGTGTCAAAGAGAAAGATGCTCAGTATGCTTTGACATTTCATCATGAATAGACTTATTAACGAGCAACGCTTGCAAATCATTGAATTTTATTACCAAAATCAGTGTTCGGTTCGAAATGTGTTCATTCACCGTAACGTTGCGTCCAACAGCATCTTTGAAAAAATACGGTCCAATGATTCCACCAGCGTACAAACCACACCAAACAGTGCATTTTTCGGGATGCATGGGCTGTTCTTGAACGGCTTCTGGTTGCTCTTCACTCCAAATGCGGCAATTTTGCTTATTTACGTAGCCATTCAACCAGAAATGAGCCTCATCGCTGAACAAAATTTGTCGATAAAAAGCGGATTTTCTGCCAACTTTTCTAGGGCCCATTCACTGAAAATGATTTGCAAGCGTTGCTCGTTAGTAAGTCTATTCATGATGAAATGTCAAAGCATACTGAGCATCTTTCTCTTTGACACCATGTCTGAAATCCCACGTGATCTGTCAAATACTAATGCATGAAAATCCTAACCTCAAAAAAATCATCCTTTAGTAATTCTTTCCTTTTATCAACAATTTGCCTAAAAAGAGCTACCGGGAACACAAATGCGATCCATGGTGGAGAGAATATAAAATTCGGCACGGCCGAACTTAGCACGTTTTACTTCTTATACCCACCACCGAAGGATGGGGGTATATTCGTTTTGTCATTCCGTTTGCAAAACATCGAAATATCAATTTCCGACCCTATAAAGTATATATATATATATATTTTCTATCACCATAAAAATCTAAGACGAACTAGCCATGTCCGTCCGTCTGTCCGTAAGTCTGTTGAAATCACGCTACAGTCTTCAAAAATAGAGATATTGAGCTGAAACCTTGCACAGATTCTTTTTTGGTCCATAAACAGGTTAAGTTCGAAGTTGGGCTATATGGGACTATATCTTGATATTGCCCCCATATAGACCGATCCGCCGATTCAGGGTCTTAGGCCAATAAAAACCACATTTATTATCCGATTTTGCTAAAATGTGGGACAGTGAGTTGTGTTAGGCCCTTCGACATCCTTCGTCAATTTGGCTCAGATCGGTCCAGATTAGGATATAGCTGTCATGTAGACCGATCCTCTGATTTAGGGTCTTAGGCCAATAAAAGCCACACTTATTATTAGATTTTTCTGAAATTTATGACAGTGAGTTGTGTTAAGCTCTTCGACATCTTTCGTCAATTTGGCCCAGATCGGTCCAGATTTGAATATAGTTGCCATATAGACCGATCCTCCGATTTAAAGTCTTCGACCCATAAAATCCACATTTATTATCCGATTTTTCTGAAATTTGGGACAATAAATTGTGTTAGGCCCTTCGACATCCTTCGTCAATTTTGCTCAGATCGGTCCAGATTTGGATATTTGGATAAAAGGCGCATTTATTGTCCGATTTCGCCGAATTTCGACTTAAAGTCTTGGCCCCATATAAGCCGCATTTATAATCTGATTTTACTGAAATTTGACACAGTGACTTTTATAAAGCTTTTTGACATCCGTGTCGTATATGGTTCAAATCGGTTTATTTTTATACCCTCCACCATAGGATGGGGGGTATACTAATTTCGTCATTCTGTTTGTAACTACTCGAAATATTCGAGTCGATCTTGCGTCTTGACTTCTTGAGCCTCTAGAGAACGCAATTCTTATCCGATTGGAATGAAATTTTGCACAACGTGTTTTGTTATGATATCCAACAACTGTGCCAAGAATGATTTAAATCAGTTTATAACCTGATATAGCTGCCATATAAACCAATCTGGGGTCTTGACTTCTTGAGCCTCTAGAGGTCGCAATTATTATCCTATTTGCCTGAAATTTTGTAAGACTGATCGTCTCATGACCATCAACATACGTGTTTATTGTGGTCTGAGTCGGTCTATAGTCCCAATACAGCTCCCATATAAATCGATCTCTCTATTTTACATCTTGAGCCCCCAAAGGGCGCAATTCTTATGCGAATTGGCTGACATTTTACACAGGTCTCCAACATATAATTTAATTGTGGTCCAAACCGGACCATATCTTGATATCGCTCTAATAGCAGAGCAAATCTTTTCTTATATCCTTTTTTTGCCTAAGAAGAGATGCCGGGAAAAGAACTCGACAAATGCGATCCATGGTGGAGGGTATATAAGATTCGGTCGGACGAACTTAGCACGCTTTTACTTGTTACTTGTTCTGATATTCACGTTGGTATTCGAACTCAGGCGATCGGAGTCATAGGCGAACATTTTAACCAGTGGGGACATATTTCGGAATTCAAGAACCCCTTTCGACTGTCACAGATCTCGCAGAGAGAGAGCTAAACAGATCAAAAGTCACCTATTCTGGGTGCCGGGCCACAGAGATATCCTAAGGAATTGTAGAGCAGACGAGCTTGCGAGACTTGGTATTACGTACCACATTTCAGGCGAGCTGGAAACTGTGGGTATGCCTCTAGAGACATGTAACCTTTGTCTTCAGGCCCAAAGGGCAAAGTATAGCAAATGATCATAATGTGCGGATTGTGAATATTCTAAAATTATGTGGTGCAATGTAGACATGAAGAGGACTACCACGTTGTTTCTGCCGCCTCAAACAAACATCTCAGACATTGTGTCCGTCATAGTAGGTCACTGTCTGATAGGAAAACAGGAAGGCAAGTAACGACTTTTGTAGAACCTAGGAGGACGTCGAGGAGGAAAATACTATCGAACATTTGTTGTGTGTGTGTGTCCCGCTCTGGCGGTCAGAAGGAGTTCCACTTTATGTTCTGATTTCTTTGACAACTTGTCTGAATTAGCGGAGGTAAACATTCGCAAGTTGTTGGGATTTTTGTACCCACCACCGTAGGATGGGAGTATTCTAATCTGGTTATTCCGTTTGTAACACCTCGAAATATTGATCTAAGACCCCATAAAGTACATCTATTCTTAATCGTCTCGACATTCTGAGTCGATCTAGCCATGTCTGTCCGTCTGTTGAAATCACGATGGCAGTAGAACGCCTAACTGGTTGAAATTTTGCACAGCTACTTACTATAGACGTAGGTCATTGGGCATTGCAAATGGGATATATCGGTTGAGCTTTCGATACAGCTCCCATATAAACCGATCTCTCGTGCTTGTAGTATCACAAAGGTGGAAAACTTCTAAGTAAGTCTGAGCTCAGACTGCCACTTTAACCTAGCCTAACATACTATACTTGTAAGTATGAACTTATGTATGCACATTTGTCCTATTTCGAATTCCGCACCCCATTTCTTTTTGGCAAACAATTTCTTTGTATCTACTTCCGTATTTGCGCTTTGTTCCATTGCAGATTGCAATCATTCTGTATGTGCTCATCTTTTCCTTTCAGCTCATCAATTACGATTCAACAAGAGGTGGCGTATCTGTCGTTACTGAAAAAGGTGATGTTACCACGTCATATTTGCTATTGCAAAGTGCAAATTTGGTCGATTCCGGAACATACTACTGTGCACCCTCAAATGCTGAGATGGCCAGTGTGCGGGTTCACGTACTGAGTGGTAAGTATGAGGATGAATGAAAACACTCCTATCATCCATTTATTTTTTTGCGCACCACCAGATTTCTGTTATTCTAGAGAGTGTTCAGCATTACAAAGGCTTACTATGAATAGAAAGGCAGGGGAGGTTCAAACTGCAGTAAAATATGAACAATGTGGGCATATAGCTTTTCCATGTAACACATCTCTATTCATCACTTCAATGGAAAATATGGAGTATAGCAGAAAAAGTACTCAACAAAGCTGGTATTGGAAACAACGAACATAAACAAGTAAAAGCGTGCTAAAATCGGCCGTGCCGAATTTTGGGAACCACCACCATGGATTCTGCCAAAAATTTATACAAAATAAATTCGGTTGTAGGGCATAATTTTACTCTTCATACCAAACATCTGTCAAAGCAGCAAAAATTAATGCTTCTAGGAACCGAACAAGGATAATCGGGAGACCGGTTTACATGGGAGTTATATCAGGTTATAGACTGATTTTGGCCGCACAGTTGTTGGAAGTCATAACAAAGCACTATATGCAAAATTTGAGCCAAATCGGACAAAAATTGCGGCTAACAAGGGCTCAAGAAGTCAAAACGGGCGATCGGTTTATATGGGAGCTATATCAGGTTCTCGACCGATTTGAACCGTACACGGCACAGTTGTTGGACGTCGTAAAAGAACATCGAGTGCAAAATTTCAGCCAAATCATACAAAAATTGCGGCTTCCAGGGGCTCAAAAGGTCAAATCTGGATATCGGTTTATATGGGAGCTACACTTTTCAGATTATAGACCGATTTGTACCGTGCTTAACACAGTTATTGGAAGTCATAACAGAACACTACATGCACAATTTCAGCCAGGATAAACCAGAGGGATGCACAGTTCGTCCCTAGCTTTTATGTAAAGGTGGTGTTTCCGATTCGGTTCCGATTCCGATTCCGGCCACAGCCACCACGGAAGGGGAAGATGGTCGCTGAGAATGGTAAGGAGCCGCCCTCCTTCGCCAGAGGGAAGCACAACAGAGATGAGCTGACTTATGCAGTCATCAATATCGGCAGAGCATTCGGTTGGATTCCACCAGATCATCGGTCCCAAGTGGAGGATATGGTTAACTATCAGTTTTTTGAACATGTGTGGAACTCTGTAGAGGGTCAACCCATTCCAATGATGACCTGCGAGTTTAGAGGGAACATCTTTACGCTGCGTTTTGCGTCGGCGGAATGTACTGATACCGTCAAACAGCTCGTCAGAGGTATTCACGCTCCCTGGGAAGGCGCAAAGCTCGACCTGGTGAGAAAGATGGATATTCCCCAGCTCACAAAGGCTACGTCTTCATCAAGGGATGGGGCAGTACATTTGAGACGGAACGCATGTTGGGATTTTTGAACAAGCAAAACCAAGGTTTGGTCGCATAGAATTGGGAGGTCTTCCACAGAAAGGAGAAGGAGGAAGGAACTCCCCTTGTGATTGGCATTGGTCAAGTCTCCGTGACAAATTTGGCTTTGACTAAAGGGAAGATTGGGAAGACTAGGATTGGCAGAAATTCTCATTTTGAGACATCAGGCCGTGCAGTGGCAGGTGACTCAATACCGCACAGCGAATCGTGGGCTGACGACGAGACAATCACGGCCTCTCCCAATATTGGAAAGACTAGGATAGACAATCCTAATACTTAATATCAGGCAGTGCAGTGGGGAGAGAGCTAACACAGCCTAACAAACAGGGACCCCTCGACGGACCCATCATAGGTAAAGATCCTAATATTGAAACATGAGGAAGCGGAGTGACAGGGGTCACAATGAAGCCTAACGAACAGGGAACCGATGATGGTACCATCAAATACTTCCCAGTAGCCCATTTACTTAAGATTTGGAAGACTAAGATAGGCAAAGATCCTAGTGTTGAAACATTAGACAGCACAGGGAATGAAAACTCAATACGGCCTAACGAACAGGGACCCGAAGATGGAACCATTACCGACTATATAAAGAGTCGATGACATCAGGCAGCGCAGTGACAGGATAGTCAATGCAGTCTAAAGGGAGCAGACGATGAGATCATCACCTACTCCCAAGATGTCCATTCACTGTAGGACCAATGATTGAGGTTATACGGATAAACCTCCACCGGAGCTAGACCTTGCCCTAATTCAGGAGCTATGGACGACCCGGAACAAAGCTTCTGGACTGAGCCATACAAATTATTATTCTATGCTTACACTGGTATTCGGCCGAAGACCTGCTTTTTTGTCAAAAAAATTTTAATTATATATTTTCACCAAAACTGTCAACGTCAAATGCAACAGTGGTGAGACGGGGAAACGGTGGAGCATACCTGGCTTCATTTTATCTGCCTTTCGACTCTACGACACCTCCACCCACATCGGAGCTGCAACGGCTGGTGAGGAAAGCAAAACAGACAGGTAACACCGCTACCTTTGTTAATAGGATTAGGGAGGAGGTATTAGATGTGACGATATGTTCGTAAAATCTGATCGATGAGGTTCAGGATTGGAGGGTCTCCATGGAACACTCTTTCACTAACCATCGCTAGATTAAGTTTAGAATAGCACGGCCAGCGCCGAATTCGGTAAGCTTCCGGAATAAGTTGAAAACCAAATGGACAAAGTTCCTAAGGCTACTCAAAGAAGACGTGGGCAAGACAATTTAGATTGTCCAAGCATAGAAGACATTGACGAAAATGTCAATAGGAAGGAAATCAGCCCAAGAAAAAACCCTGGATGACCGGGGAGATTCGCAATATTGGGAATGAGGTCCGCAGAATTTTTAACACAGCACGTCGTAAAAAAGCGGAAGTTTATTGGGATGTGTATTACACACGGCTCAAGGAAATCAATATGATTACCACAGTGGCAAAACGTGCCTACTGAAAGCTCTGCTACTCTGCATGGTGAAGGAATCCTTGAGGAGCTTCAAACCATTTAAGTCACCCGAACCTGATGGAAGATTTCCGGCGTTACTACAGAATGAGGCAGACTGTCTGGCGCCTCGTCTGGCCAAAATTTCCACAGAGTGCCTAGGAGTTGCACATACTCCAAAAGCCTGGCAGGAGACGAGGGTGGTATTAATACCCAAGCCCGGCAAGGCAAGTTATGCAACACTAAAGGCCTACCGACCCATAAGCCTTACGTCCATTCTACTCAAAACTATGGAACGTATTGTAGACACCATGATCCAGCTACTGCTCAAATGCAAACAGTATGCCTTGCATGAGGTTGTGCATAAAATAGAAGAATTATTCGATGCCAAAACCCTGGCGACATGCATTGACATCGAGGGGGCTTTTAACAATGTGCGGACCGACACACTGATTCAATCCTTAGACTAGTACCAGGTGGATTGGGTCCTCAGAGACTGGATAAACCATATGCTAATGAACAGGTGGATAAATTGTGTGTTCCATGGCATAAATATAAGGGAGAAAGTGGCTCAGGGCACTCCACAGTGGGGTCTTTTATCGCCACTCTTATGGGTGACCACCATAAATGACCTATTACGGATGCTGACTAAGGAGAGATTTGAACCCGTCTGCTATGCAGATGATGTTATAATAGGGTTAAGGATCCGAACCAGCTATGCAAAGGGACCAAATGGATCTTGCATATGACATATGACTGGGCTAGACCCAGAGAAGACTGAAATATATGCCTGTTCACGTGGAAGACGAAGGTGGGCCAATTTAACACATCACGTTTCCTCAATAAGACGATTTCAATATCTGACAAGGTCAAATACTTAGGTTTGATCTTGTACGGGAAATTGAATTGGAAGTGTCACATTCAGGAGCGTACTGAGAAGGCTCACAGATGTTGGGCATTATGTAGACGGTGCAACATAAGGACCATACAACAGATTCAGAGATCATGTTGTCTTGGCATAGGCGAAGCGATGAGGACTACGGCCACTATGGCTCTGGAGACTATTTTAGATATCCGACCCATTGAGAGAGAGATTAAGGGTGAGGCAGCCACTGAGCCGATGAGACTTAAGGCGATGGGAGAATGGATTGAGAATGGGAGCAGCTCATACCATCGTGGTATAATCAAGGCGACGATAGGAAACCTGGAATGAACCTTGGGGTCGAGTGAGAGGCACTGCTTCCAGCGGCACATTCTTGGATTGACGGAACCCTAGTATTGCTATCTGGAAGATCATGTTACACGGATGGATCAAAACTAGAGAACAGACTGGGCCTGGGGGTCTACATTGAGAACCCAGGGACTGAGATCTTTTTTAGACTGCCTGACCATAATACGGTCCTGCAGGCGGAGATCCGGTCAGATGGACAGAAAAATTGCCATTAAGGCAATAACAACCAGGACGGTAAAGTCCTTGCTGTGTAAAAAGGAGATTAACGCCTTCTCTGAGGATGGAAAAATCTGCATCGTTTGGGTGCCGGGCGTTGAATGCGCATGAAGCACTGTGGGTCGATAGGACGGCGAAAATCCTAGGGGGGACCAGATCGTGAGAAGACGAGGCTATTACTGAAAAGAAGTAAGAAGGAGGTCAGTATAGCTATTGGTATCATGACGGGACACATAGGACTACAAGCTCACTTGTGTAAAATCGGTGCGGCAAGTGACAGCATGTATAGGGCATGCGGGGGAGATGATGAGACGTTGGAGAATTTCCTTGGTCATTGCCCGGCTTTCGCGTCTAACAGATACCGGAACTTAGGTGGGGACACTTAGGGGAATGGCATGGAAAACAATTAAGGATTTTGTATGTAGCACGGAATTCCTGATTTAGATTTTTTTCGATGTTGCTTTTTTGGCATTTAGAGCGCACAACAAGCCGTTTACTGGCATAGGTGTATGTCCATAGTGATATGGGGCGGATTGATATCTGCACCCTCTTTTCAACCTAACCTAACCTAACCTAAAGGCTCAGGAAGTCAAATTGGGCGATCGGTTTATATGGGTGCTGTACCAGGTTTAGACCGATTTGGATCGTATTCGACACAGTTGTTGGAAGTCGTCAAAAGAACACCATGTGCAAAATTTCAGCCAAATCGGAAAATTGCGGCTTCATGGGGCTCAAGAAATCAAATCAGGAGATCAGACCGATTTGGGCCGTACTTAACACAGTTGTTGGAAGTCATAACACTTCATGCTAAATTTCTGCCAGATTGGAAAAAATTGCGGCTTCAAGAATTCAAATCGTGAGATGGGAGCTATATCAGGTTATTGACCTATTTAGACTGTAGTTGACACAGTTGTTGGAAGTCGTAATGGAACACTAACTAAGCTTTATTTGAACCGATATTGCCCATTTTAAATTTTTAACGATCTACATCGATATTTAGCATCTGTGCAAAATTTTAAGCGGGTAGATTTCGGCAGACGGACGGACATGGCTATATCGATTCAGAACGACAAGACGATCAAGAATATATATTCTCTATTGGGTCCTAGACGCATATTTCGAGATGTTGCAAACGGAATGACTAGAATAGTATACCCCCATCCTATGGTGGTGGTTACAAAAACAACGTTCTTATACTTGCCACTTCAAATAGACTTCAACGGAAACATGTTCGCTTTTCTCGTGGAATTTTGAATATGATTCATGGCCCTCAGTTGAAAACATCACTCTCGCGCATCACAAAACACAAAACAAAAAATGGGTTATCCTGCGAAAGGAAACAACATGCGTTGTTGTGGAATCAACTGCATGTGCTTTTCTTGCAGATTTATTTCATGTATTTGCATGAGAAAATTTTTTTGGAGTTTCAAAACAGAAAACTTCTTTCTAAAAGCATATGATCAAATAAAGTGCCAGAAGAATTGGAAACATTCCACAATACCAGGAATTTAATAATGGTTTAGCTATCCGTATGACTAAAAATGGAAAGCAATCATAGCAAAATATTTATCGGCAGCAGGACTAAAGACAAGTGCTGTAACGGAGCAGAAAATATTATTATGCTTCTATGAAATTTCAAGTCAAGCTGAGCTCTTTCCATTGCTTTGCCAAATAAAAAATTGTTTTTCATTGCCATAGAGCTTGTATTCTCAGAAAATACAGTTCTAACAATAAAACAGCTTTTATCCGATATGCGGCACACCATATCGAGATGTTGCCTCTTAACAAAATATTGTTACCGGGAAAAATGAAGTCATTGTAGATTGTGATGATTATGCGCTTTACCAGAAATGGGGAAGTTCGAATGTTAATGAAATGGCTGAGGTACTTAACGAAGATATAATTTGAGGGTGCATATATAAGTATCTGGCCTAGGCAACACCAAGTGTTGCCAGTTGCAATCTGACATTTCCGTTGGAAAGTTTGGCATTTTCTAACAAAATCGTACTCAGAACTTTGGCATACGACCAACATTTGTTTTTAATCATTGAAAAAATTAGTTTGGCAAAAATATGGAAGTAACTCGTGAACATTCTCGTGCGTTAATTTTGCACAACTTTCGATGAGGGTTATCACGACAAGAGTGCATTGATGAACTTAAATCTTTGTCTGACGATGAAGATCCATCCTATAGCACTGTGAACAAGTAAAAAGGCATTAAGTTCACCTCGGATATATATGTAAACCACCTTTCATCAAAATTCGGTGAAAAATTCATAACTTATGTCCCATATCAGTTATATCAAAATATGTTCCGATTTGGACCAAATACTAATACAGTACAGTATATATATCAAAAGTACAGTATATATATCAAAAATAACCCGATCTGAACCATATACGACACGGATGTCGAAAAGCCTAACATAAGACTTTGTCAAATTTTTTTGACAAAGCCTTTTATGGGCCCAAAACCTTAAATCGAGAGATCGATTTAAGAGAGAGAGAGATATGGCAGCTATATTCAAATCTAGACCGATCTGGGCAAAATTGAAGAAGGACGTCGAAGAGCCTAACTAAACTCACTGTCTCAAATTTCAGCGACATCAGACAATAAATGCGTCTTTTATGGCCCCAAAACCTAAAACCTTGATATCGGTCTATATGGCAGCTATATCCAAATCTGGACCGATCTGTGCGATATTGCAAAAGTATGTCTAGGGGCTTAATTAAACTCACTGTCCCGAATTTCGGCGACATCGGACAATAAATGAGCATTTTATGGGCCAAAAACCTTAAATCAGGAAATCGGTCTATATGGCAGCTATATCCAAATCTGAAACGATCTGGTCCAAATTGAAGACAGATGTCGAAGGGCCTAAGACAACTCACTGTCCCAAACTTCAGCAAAATCGGATAATAAATGTGGCTTTTATGGGCTTAAGACCCTTAATCGGAGGATCGGTCTAAATGGCGGCTATATCCAAATCTGGACCGATCTGAGCCAAATTGACGAAGGATGTCGATGGGCCTAACACAATTCACTGTCTCGAATTTCATCAAAATCAGATAATAAATATGGCTTTTGTGGGCCTAAGACCCGAAATCGGAGGATCGGTCTATATGGCAGCTATATCCAAATCTGAACCGATCTAGGCAAAATTACGAAGGAAGTCGAAGGGCCCAACACAACTCGCTGTCCCAAATTTCAGCAAAATCGGATAATATATGTGGCTTTTATGGGCTTAAGACCCTAAATCGGAAGATCGGTCCATATGGCAGCTATATCCAAATCTGGACCGATCTGCGCCAAATTGACGAAGGATGTCGATGGGCCTAACACAATTCACTGTCCCAAATTTCATCAAAATCGGATAATAAATATAGATCGGATCGGTCTATATGGCAGCTATATCTAAATCTGAACCGATTTTTTCCAAATTAACGAGGTAAGTCGAATGGCGTAACAAAAATCCCTGTTCAAAATTTCCGCGAAATCGGATAATAAATGTGGCTTTTATGGGCCTTAGACCCTAAATCGGAGGATCGGTCTATGTGGCAGCTATAACCAAATCTGGACCGATATGAGCCAAATTGACGAAGGATGTCGAAGGGCCTAACAGAACTCACTGTCCCAAATTTCAGCAAAAATCGGATAATAAATGGGGCTTTTATGGGCCTAAGACCCTAAATCGGCGGATCGGTCTATATGGGGGCTATATCAAGATATAGTCCGATATAGCCCATCTTCGAACTTAACCTGCTTATGGACAAAAAAAGAAACTGTGCAAAATTTCAGCTCAATATCTCTATTTTTAAAGACTGTAGCGTGATTTCAACAGACAGACGAACAGACGGACGGACATGTCTAGATCGTCTTAGATTTTTACGCTGATCAAGAATATATATATTTATAGGGTCGGAAATGGATATTTCGATGTGTTGCAAACGGAATGACAAAATGAATATACCCCCATCCTTCGGTGGTGGGTATAAAAACCGGTCGTGTCGTGGACGATGCTCGCTCAAAGTCAAATCAGTGAAATTCGTCCAAAAACGGTCGTTTTACCAGGAACAATTAAAAAGGGGTTAAGTTCGGCCGGGCCGAACTTTGGATACCCACCACCTCGGGTATATATGTAAACCACCTTTCATCAAAATTCGGTGAAAATTTCATACCTTATACTCATATACCTCATACCGATCTGAACTATATACGACACGGATGTCGAAAAGCCTAACATAAGTCACTGTATCAAATTTCAGAGAAATCGGATTATAAATGCGCTTTTTATGGGGCCAAGACTTTAAATCGAGATATCGGTCTACATGGCAGCTATATCCAAATCTGGACTGATTTGGGCCAAGTTGCATAAACATGTCGAAGAGCCTAACACTAAGCACTGTCCCAAATTTCAGCAAAATCGGACCATAAATGTTGCTTTTATGGGCCTTAGACCCTAAATCGGAAGATCGGTCTATATGGCATCTATATCCAAATCTGGACCGATCCGAGCCAAATTGACAAAGGATGTCGAAGGGCCTAACACAACTCACTGTCCCAAATTTCAACAAAATCGGATAATAAATGTGGCTTTTATGGGCCTAAGACCCTAAATCGGCGGATCGGTCTATATGGGGGCTATATCAAGATATAGTCCGATATAGCCCATCTTCGGACATGGCTAGATCGTCTTAGATTTTTACGCTGATCAAGAATATATATACTTTATAGGGTCGGAAATGGATATTTCGATGTGTTGCAAACGGAATGACAAAATGAATATACCCCCATCCTTCGGTGGTGGGTATAAAAATTGATGCCGTGCGTGAACTTATAATCCAAGATCGTTATGTGAAACTATTTAGGGTTTAGGGGAAATATGGGGTAGGTTAGGTTGAAAAAAGGGTGCAGGTATTAATCTGCCCCATGCCATTTTGAACATACACCTAAGCCAGTAATCGCCTTATTGTGCGCTCTAAATACAAAAAAAGTAACCGCGAAAAAGAAAATCTAAGTGCTACTTACAAAATCCTTAATTGTTTTCCATGCCAAGCCCCTAAGTTGGTTCATGTCTGGTATTGTGTTCCCACCTAAGTGCCAGTATCTGTTTGACGCGAAAGCCGGGCAATGACAATGGAAATGCTCCAACGTCTCATCATCTTCCCCGCAAGCCCTACACATGCTATCACCTGCCACACCGATTTTACATAAGTGAGCTCGTACTCGTATATGTACCGTCATGTCCAAGAGCTATACTGACCTCCTTCTTACTATAGCCTCGTCTTCTCACGATCTGGATTCTCGAAAGGATGTTCGCTGTCTTACCGACCGTTTCGCTGTTCCACAGGGTTATATGTGCATGCATCGCCCATGCTACTGATTCGGACTACGTCGACCCGAAACGCTTTGGGTTAAACATGTTTATTGACGGCAGTCCTCTGGCCTTCACCGCCAAATCGTCTGCACTTTCATTCAGACTCACTGAGACACGGGAATCCTAGAATAATGATGTTGATCGTAGGTTTCATAATAACGGAATTTATGGTGAAGGAATGCTTGAGGAGCTTTAAACCATTTAAGTCAGTCGGACCTGATGGTATATTTCGGGCGTTACTACAGAAAGACTATCTGGCGCCCCAGCTGGCCAATATTTTTTCAGCGCTCCTGGGTTTTGCATATACTCCTAAAGCCTGGCAAGGGAAGTTACCCAAACGCTGCAAGGGAAGTTAAGCGACCCCAAAGGCCTACAGACCTATAACCCTTACATTCTTTTTACTCAAAACCATAGAACGTATTGCGGACGCCATGATAAAGAGTAGGACATCCAGCGAACTGCTCAAATACAAACAATATGCCTATGTCAAGGGAAGACCGCCCCGCACGAGTTTGTAAATAATATAAAAGATTCCTTCGATGACAAAATGTGCACACTTGTGGTATGCATTGACATCGAGGGGGCTTTTAACAATGTGCAGATCAATCTTTGATCCAATGCTTAGACCAGTACCTGGTGGATTGCGTCCATATGTCAAGGATTAGGTGGAAACATTGTGAGCCCCATGATATATTTTTAAGGGAGAAAGTAACATTAGGTACGCCGCAGAGAGGCATTTTATTGCCACTCCTATGGGTGACCACAATAAATGACCTATTACGGATGCTGACTGAGGAGGAATTTGAACCCGTCTGCTATGTAGACGACCTTGTAATACTTCTAAGAGGTAAGGAACCGCATCAGCAATACAGAAGGGCCGAAAGGGTATTGAAGATGCCATACGACTTGGTTAGACTTAGAGGTCAGATGTTAAAACAGAAAAGACCGAAATCTGCCAGTTCACGAGGAATACGAAGGTGTGGCAATTTAACGCACTGCGTTCGATTTCGATATCTGACAAAGTAAAATACTTAGGAGTGTTCTTGCAAAGGAAACTTAATTGGAAGTGTCACATTCAAGAGAGTACTGAAAAGAATCAAAGATGTTGGACACTATGTAGACTGGCCGTTAGCTAGAAATGGGGCTTGAATCCAGGGATAATCTACTGGCTCTACAGGAGCGTGCATTAGATCAATCATACTCACGCCTCAGTAGTTTGGTGGACTGCTATGCAGAAAAAGTGTAACATAAGGACCACACAGCAGATTCAAAAAACATATTGTCTCGTCATAGGCGGAGCGATGAGGACCACGCCCAGTAGGGCATTGGATTGGATATTCGTCCCATTGACATACAGATTAAGTGTGAGACAGCCACCGCGACTATGAGAGTTGAGGCGAAGGAAGAATACATAGAGGATAGGAACAGTTCACACCATTGGGGTATAATCGAGACGACGATTCGAATCCCAGATTGATTAGAAAAGGTTTCCGATCGGAAACCTGAGATGGCACTTGAGGTCAAGTGGGAGACACTGCTGCCAGAGGCACAGTCTTGGACTGACGAACCCTAGTATTGCCATCGGGAAGATCATGTTACACAGATGGATCAAAGCTAGAGTACAGAGTGGGCCTGGTGGTCTACATTGAGAACCCAGGCGCTGGGATCTGATTTAGACTGCCTGGTCGTATTAGGGTCTTGCAGGCGAAGACACGGGCGATCGCAGAATGCGTGGGGTGGTTTTGTGTTAACGCAGAGACCTAGAGTGTGAACATCTTTACGGACAATAAAAAGGCAATAACAACGAGGACGGTAAGGTTATGAACAATCTTGGAGTATAAGAAGGAGATTAAAGCCTTCCCTGAAATGGCACAATCCGCATCGTTTAGGTGACAGGTCATAGCGGAATAGAGGGAATGAACGTTTTTTTTTTCCGAGGTTACTTATTAGTATTTAGAGCGCACAACAAGCCGATTACTGGCTTAGGTGTATGTCCATAGTGGCATGGGCGGATTAATATCTGCACCCTCTTTCCAAACTAACCTAACCTAACCTACTATGAGTCACCGAAGAGTCGGTCTGAAGTCTGTCAATATAATACAAATAATTTAAGACCGCCAACAAAACATGTATAAATAAGTTCGGCCGGGGCGAATCTTGGGAACCCACCATCGTGGGTTCTGCTAAAAATTTATACAAAATAAAATTTTGTTGAAGGGCATAATTTTATTTTACATATAAAACCTCTGCCCCGGCCGATACGGGATAACTATGAGCACCACACAGGCTGGAACTTTGAGCTACGACTTGTGTGGTGCCCATCGTTATCACGGGAAGCTTCCACCATCCACAGGTTGGATGGTGGAAAGCTCCGTTTTATGCGGAGTAGCTGCAAATGCGGCCTTGGGGAGTCAGCGATTTTCGAGAGGAGAGTCTCAGTGAGGAGTCAGGTGGCACTGGCTCTTAACTAAATACTGAGTGCCAATGATACTCGAGATTACAAGGCGAGTTATTGGCGCCTTCAAATAACCAATGGCCAACATCAGGGTCTGTACCCAGGTAAGGGGCGGCTGGCGGCGAGCGTCGAATCTTGGAGCAAGCGGCTCGCCACAACGAGGGATACATGCAATCCCACAAACCCATGCGGTTGGGGCGCTGGGCCAGTAACCCGCCCCCGGAAAACATAGAACTACTATGAAAAACAAAGGAATAGTAAAATCGAACCCCCCCCCAACGTTGACGACCCACGCAAACGAAAAAAGGACCATGTTTTGCGGATTTGCACCTGGAATGTCCGCACTCTTTATAGAGAAGGTGCAGTATACGTGCTGGCGGATGTATTAGAGAAGTACAAGGCAGACATAACCGCCTTACAGGAAGTGCAACACCAAACGGTGACGAACTATACTATACCACCCCCAATACCTACCAAATATATATATACACCAATCACGACAATATGGGACTCAAATAAAAGGTTCTTAAGATTAGAAAACGAATCTGATATCCAATTGCCGGACCTTGTGTTTGGGGGACCACCCAAACCCCCAAGAAACCCCAAAATCTGACATATTTACCGATCATGGCAAAATGGGGCTCAAATGAAAGGTATTTCCGAGTGAAATACGAATCTGATATCCAAGTGTGGGACCATGTTTCTAGGTGTCCACCTCTTCCCCTAAAAACCCCCCAAACAGGTCTTATTTACTGACGATGGCAGAATAGGGACTCATATGATAGGTATTTAAGATTAGAAAACGAATTTTATATCCAATTGCCGGACCAAGTGTTTCGGGGACCACCCAAACCCCCAAAGCACCCCAAACTCGGACAAATTTACGACCATAGCAATATGGGGCTCTAATAAATGGTCTCTGGGAATAAAGAACGAATCTGATGTCAATATTCGAGAAAAGTGTCTACGGGACCACCCCACCCCCATAACACCATCCAAATGGGAAGTATTTGCTGACCATTGCAATATGAGGCTCAAATAAGAGGTTTTTTGGAATAGAACACGAATCTGATATATACTTTCAAGCCAAGTCATTGTGTGGCCGCCCCATCCCCCAACACAGCCCCAAACCGAACATGTCTGCCTACTATGGAAACATGGGGCTTAAATAAAAGGTATTTGGAAGTAGACCATGAATCTGAAATCAACATTCAGGACCAGCTGTCCCATCACCATAACAACTACCAAATAAGACGTACTTGATTACCAAAACAGTTTGGGTCTTCAAGACAGTGGAACTCGATATTCATATTTTCTAAGGGTCCATATCCCAAACCGGACATATTTGCTGGCTTTTGCAGTAAGGGATTTAAATGAATGGTATTTGAAATTAGAAAACGACCTTGATATGCAATTTTGAGGGCAGTGGCAATATGGGGTTCAAATAAATGATATATAGATATATGAGAATAGAGCACGTTGCTGATATATTTTCCGTGCCTAGTGTTTGGGGAACCACCACTCCCCAAAACACCCCTAAATCGGGCATATTTACATACCATGTCATGTGGGGCTTGAATGAACGGTATTGGGGGCAGAGCAAGAATTAATACCCACTTTCGGGACCAACTTTTCCAAAATACTCCACAAACAGCAATTTTTACTGATCATCGCAATATGGGACTCAAATAAAGGTATTTGGGAGTAAAATACAAATTTGATATCCAAATGCAGGACCATGTACAATATTTAGTGCATCAGCCCTTCCTAGGTCAAGTAGTACAGGAATAAAATGGTCGTTTGTTAACCGACTCTCTCGAAATTTGGCAGGAATGATTAAACCCTACATCACCACTGTGGTACAGGATATTATACATTTGTGCATTTGTTTGCAACGCTAAGAAGGAGACCATGTAGACCCATTGATAGGTATACGGATCGGCTTAGAATCACCTTCTGATTCGATTTAGCTATGTCAGTCTATCCGTCTGTCTGTCTGTCCATGTATTTTTGTAATCAAGTTGCAGGTCGAATTTTTTGGCCGATTTTAACAAAATTTTGCATAAGTCTCTTTGTTGGTCCAAGGACGAACGCAATTGATTTTGAAAAAAATCGGTCTAGATTTAGATATAGCTCCCATATATATCTTTCATCCGATGTGCCCTTTCAAAGCTGTGGGAGCCACAATTTTGATCCGATACTTCTAAAATTTTGCGCAAAGTGTTTTTTTTGACGTTCCAATATGTGTGCAAAATTTCTTCAAAATCGGTTCACATTTAGTTATAGCTCTCATATATATCTTTCATCCGATGTGACTTTTAAAGCTGTGTGGTCCCATCCTTACAACATTTTGCAGGTGATGTTTTATTTGAAGGTGCACTATATGCAATAAATGTCATCAAAATCGAGCCAGAGTTAGTAAATCGTTTCGACTTTTAAGGCTTTAGTAGCTACAATTTTGGTCCGATCTCAACAAAATTTTTCATGAGATGTTTTAATTTATATCCAAATATGTGTGCAAAATTTCATCAAAATCGAACAAATTTATATAAAACCCCCATATATATCTTTTAAGCGTTTCGACTTTTAAGGCTGTAGAAGCCACAAATTTCGTACCATCGTAAGAAAATCGTATAAAGTTCTATTCGATATTTCAATAGGTATGCAAAATTTAAATCTGACTAAATTTGGATATAAGTGCTATCTATTAAAAGTGTTACGTGAACTCCGCTCGACTCTTGCCTTTCATTACAGGTTTTGCATATGACTCTCGACATTGCTGCTGAATTTCATGGAAATCGGTTTCGATTTATATATAGCTCTCATATATATGTATCGCCCTAGAGCCACTGCAGGCGCATTAGTGAGCAATCTTGCCAAATTTTTGTACAGCGCTTTCCTCGACGACATTTACAATGCCTATAAAATTTGCTCGAAATCGGTTCTTATTTTGACATAGCTTTTATATATATATTATTGTAGTCTAGTTTGCAGTAATGTTGCAATCAAATGGTCATTTGTTAATCGATTCTCTCGAAATATGGCAAGAAAGATTTTCTCTTGCATCTCGACATTATACATGAATTTCATAAAAATCGGAGCAGATTTAGATATTGATCTCATATATCTATATCGCCCGATTTGCACTTCTAAAGCTACTGCAAGAGCATTTTTTGACCAAACTTGCCAAAATTTTGCACAACGCATTTCTCGACGAGTACCACATTATCATTACCACATTATGTTGGGTAATTTGCAATAATGTTGTCACATGTGAGCCGTAGTTATTACAGTTTGAACATATTGGGTTGCCCCAAAAGTAATTGCGGATTTTTCATATAGTCGGCGTTGACAAATTTTTTCACAGCTTGTGACTCTGTAATTGCATTCTTTCTTCTGTCAGTTATCAGCTGTAACTTTTAGCTTGCTTTAGAAAAAAAGTGTAAAAAAGTATATTTGATTAAAGTTCATTCTAAGTTTTATTAAAAATGCATTTACTTTCTTTTAAAAAATCCGCAATTACTTTTTGGGCAACCCAATATTTGTCCGTTTTTATTAATTTCGTATTCCAGTGCAACGAATGGCAAACCAGGTGGCGTATGAGCGCCGCGGCAATTGAAAATATAAAGGGTGATTTTTTTGAGGTTAGGATTTTCATGCATTAGTATTTGACAGATCACGTGGGATTTCAGACATGGTGTCAAAGAGAAAGATGCTCAGTATCCTTTGACATTTCATCATGAATAGACTTACTAACGAGCAACGCTTGCAAATCATTGGATTTTATTACCAAAATCAGTGTTCGGTTCGAAATGTGTTCAAATTTTGACAAATTTTGTTCAGCGATGAGGCTCATTTCTGGTTGAATGGCTACGTAAATAAGCAAAATTGCCGCATTTGGAGTGAAGAGCAACCAGAAGCCGTTCAAGAACTGCCCATGCATCCCGAAAAATGCACTGTTTGGTGTGGTTTGTACGCTGGTGGAATCATTGGACCGTATTTTTTCAAAGATGCTGTTGGACGCAACGTTACGGTGAATGAACACATTTCGAACCGAACACTGATTTTGGTAATAAAATTCAATGATTTGCAAGCGTTGCTCGTTAGTAAGTCTATTCATGATGAAATGTCAAAGCATACTGAGCATCTTTCTCTTTGACACCATGTCTGAAATCCCACGTGATCTGTCAAATACTAATGCATGAAAATTCTAACCTCAAAAAAATCACCCTTTACATCATACGACACATTGTACTTGGTAAAGGTCGGTTTAATGCAAACAAGTAAAAAGGCGTTAAGTTCGGCCGGGCCGAACTTTGGATACCCACCACCTCGGGTATATATGTTAACCAACTTTCATCACAATCCGGTGAAAATTGCATACCTTTTGTCCCATAGCAGCTATATCGAAATATATTCCGATTTGGACCAAATACTAATAAGTACAAGTCATTGTTCAATTGTGTATAACAAAATATTGATCTTTTTAGTAGCTATATATAAAAATAAACCGATCTCAACCATATACAACATAAATGTCGACAAGCCTAACCTAAGTCACTGTGTCAAATTTCAGTTAAATCGAATTATAAATGCGCCTTTTTTGGGGCCAAGACTTTAAATCGAGATATCGGTCTATATGGCAGCTATATGTAAATCTTGAACGATCTAGACCAAATTGCAGATATATATGGAGGGGCTTAACTTAACTCTCTGTCCTAAGTTTCGGCAAACTTCAGACAAAATATGAGCTTTTTATGGGCCAGAAACATTAAATCGAGAGATCGGTCTATATGGGAGTTATATCCAACTCTGGACCGACCTGAGTCAAATTAAAGAAGGATGTTGAGGGGCATAACAAGACTCACAGTCCCAAATTTCGGCGACATCGGACAACAAATGCGCTTTTTATGGTCCCAAAACCTAAAACCGAGAGATCGGTCTATATGGCAGCTATTGTATATCCCAATCTGTATCGATCTGTGCCATATTGAAGAAGTATATCCAAATCTGGACCGATCTGGGAAAAATTGACGAAAGATGTCGAAGGGCCTAACACAACTTACTGTCCCAAATTTCAGCAAAATCGGATAATAAATGTGGCTTTTATTGGCCCAAGACCCTAAATCGGAGGATCGGTCTATATGGGAGCTAAATATATCCAAATCTGGACTGATCATGGACAAATTGACGAAGGATGTCGAATGGCCTAACTCAACTCATTGTCCCAAATTTCAGAAAATCGAATAATAAGTGTGGCTTTTATGGGCCCAAAACCTTAAATCGGCGGATCGGTCTATATGGTGTTTATATGAGGATATAGTCCGATATAGCCCATCATCGCACTTAACCTGCTTATGGACAAAAAAAGAATCTGTGCAAAATTTCAGCTCAGTATCTCCATTTCCAAAGACTGTAGCGTGATTTCAGCAGACAGATGGACAGACGCACGGACATGGCTATATCGTTTTAGATTTCTACGCCGATCAAGAATATATATACTTCATAGTGTCGGAAATGGATATTTCGAAGTGTTGCAAACGGAATGACGAAATGAATATTCACCCACCGAAGGATGGGGTGAATATTAGTGACATATGCTGTGAGCATCAAAGGAAAGTCAATGCCCATTGAATTTAGTTTATTGTAAGATTACGGTAAAAATGTTAAAGATGTATATATTAACCTGTTTTACTACGCCTAGGGCGGTGATAGGCTGTGTTCGAATCATGGCGAGAACATCAGAAACAAGTAAAAGCGTGCTAAGTTCGGCCGGGCCGAATCTTATATACCCTCCACCATAGATCGCATTTGTCGAGTTCTTTTCCCGGCATCTCTTCTTAGGCAAAAAAGGATATAAGAAAAGATTTGCTCTGCTATTAGAGCGATTTCAAGATATGGTCCGGTTTGGACCACAATTAAATTATATGTTGGAGACCTGTGTAAAATGTCAGCTAATTCGAAAAAGAATTGCGCCCTTTGTGAGCTCAAGAAGTAAAATAGAGAGATCGATTTATGTGGGAGCTGTATCGGGCTATATACCGATTCAGACCATAATAAACACGTATGTTAATGGTCATGAGAGAATCCGTCGTACAAAATTTCAGGCAAATCGGAAAATAATTGCGACCTCTAGAGGCTCAAGAAGTCAAGATCCCAGATCGGTTTATATGGCAGCTATATCAGGTTATGAACCGATTTGAACCATATTTGGCACAGTTGTTGGATATCATAACAAAATACTACGTGCCAAAATTCATTCAAATTGGATAAGAATTGCGCCCTCTAGAGGCTCAAGAAGTCAAGACCCAAGATCGGTTTATATGACAGCTATATCAGGTTATAAACCGATTTGAACCATACTTGGCACAGTTGTTGGATATCGTAACAAAACACGTTGTGCAAAATTTCATTCCAATCGGATAAGAATTGCGCACTCTAGAGGCTCAAGAAGTCAAGACCCAAGATCGGTTTATATGGCAGCTGTATCAGGTTATGAACCGATTTGAACCATACTTGGCACAGTTGTTGGATGTCATAACAAAACACGTCGTGCAAAATTTCATTCCAATCGGATAAGAATTGCGCACTCTAGAGGCTCAAGAAGTCAAGACCCAAGATCGGTTTATATGGCAGCCATATCAGGTTATGAACCGATTTGAACCATACTTGGCACAGTTGTTGGATATCGTAACAAAACACGTCGTGCCAAAATTTCATTCCAATCGGATAAGAATTGCGCACTCTAGAGGCTCAAGAAGTCAAGACCCAAGATCGGTTTATATGACAGCTATATCAGGTTATAGACCGATTTAAACCATACTTGACACAGTTGTTGGATATCATAACAAAACATGTCGTGCAAAATTTCATTCCAATCGGATAAGAATTGCGCACTCTAGAGGCTCAAGAAGTCAAGACCCAAGATCGGTTTATATGGCAGCTGTATCAGGTTATGGACCGATTTGAACCATACTTGGCACAGTTGTTGGATGTCATAACAAAACAGGTCGTGCAAAATTTCATCCCAATCGGATAAGAATTGCGCACTCTAGAGGCTCAAGAAGTCAAGACCCAAGATCGCTTTATATGGCAGCTATATCAAAACATGGACCGATATGGCCCATTTACAATACCAACCGACCTACACTAATTAGAACTATTTGTGCAAAATTTCAAGCGGCTAGCTTTACTCCTTCGGGAGTTAGCGTGCTTTCGACAGACAGACGGACGGACGGACGGACGGACGGACGGACGGACGGACGGACGGACGGACAGACGGACGGACATGGCTAGATCGACATAAAATTTCACGACGATCAAGAATATATATACTTTATGGGGTCTCAGACGAATATTTCGAGTAGTTACAAACAGAATGACGAAATTAGTATACCCCCCATCTTATGGTGGAGGGTATAAAAATTTTACAGCGGTGGTTTTTTCCTCCTAATGTTGGCGACATTTGTGAAGTACTATGCCATGCATAGAAGCCATGTAAAAAATGTTCCCCATACAGATGTTGCACTGCGACACATCATTCGAACTTGGCTATAAAAAGGAGGTCTCTTATCTTTGAGCTTAAGCTTGAATCGGAAAGCATTCAGTGATATGGGAGAAGTTTGCCCCTGTTCCATAAGGGAATGTTCATGTGCAAGTTTGCATTTTTGCCAATAGAGGCTAAATTTTTATCCGATTTCACTTAATATTGGTAAAATAAGATGTATAAGTCCCTAGCATATCCTTCCCCAATATAGTGGAGATCGGACTACATTAATAATTCTAAGGTCGGCTTTGCCTGACCTAAGCCCGACCTTGCTTGTTGAATTCATAAGTATGGTCTACAGAAATTCAATGGCCGTCTGGGGAAATATTCATGACCAAGTCATAATATTTTAGCCACATCAAAGTCTAATGCTCCAGCACTTGCATTCGTTTTGGCTAAAAGAAACTCATAAAAAGGTATATCTCCCCTTATTACAACTAATCCCTTAATTTGATTTCTTGAGCCCCTATAAACCCCATTAACTAAGCGAATTCGTATTATCAATATATTCGACGTAAAAATTGAGTTGGAAATTATCAACAGTTTGGTGTGTTGCTCTTAGGGCGTTTGTATTTCTCAATTTTTACTTTGTACCCCTTAAAATATTTACACTTTTTCTTTAAGCCAGCATAAGCCAGCCTATTTCTTGATTTTATTTTCCCTTAGACTTGTGTTTGCTAACAATTGTCCCTTCCATTTTAGGCGAGCATCCGGAGGCAATGCAGACAGATTCTTCTCAATGTAGCCCACCGACTTGGCTTCCTCTGTGGCTCTTGATAGTTCACGTGTGGTTTTATAAGCAACAGCCACTTGGACTAAACGCAACAATTAAGGCGAGACCAACCACCAAAATGTTTACCAAGAGCAAAAGACAACAACCTCCAAAGGCAATGCCATCCCATCGCATCAATAGTGCAAACAGATCGTTAGATGATGTCTCTGGTGTGAAAATAAAAGCCACACTATGCTATACAACCTACGGACAACAAATAGCCACTTAATAGATAATTACTTACAAACTAATTTTAGATCTTAGGTGTTATGTATTTTTTTGTTCTCTTTTTCGTAATTTAAGAATAATTCAATAATTCCATTTAGAGGAGGATAGATAAACCAAATTCCATGACAAATGAAACATTTTGGAATACAAATTCTAAAAAATAAATTCGTTGCCTTCTAATGAAACATTACCAATCTCCCTCAAAACCATACATTAAGTGCTTAATAATTTTGGCATAGTTTTATTGAGAATTTGTAAAATTTAAGTTTGCATGACCCCAATAACTTAGTTGCATTTTTTTACCCAATCCATATAAACTTAATTAGAAATTATTTACTTTTATTGAATTGTATATAAATGATCTTTTGTTATGTTATTTAAGACAAGTTGGCAAGATATAGCCATAAAGTTTAAGGTTGTAAAAACAATTATGTGTTAAACCACACTTATACACAATAAAAAGAGAGAACTAATTTAAATTTGAAACCTAAAGGCTAGTAGATAATTAAGGGCGTAGGTAAGTATGAAACAAGTAAAAAGGCGTTAAGTTCGGCCGGGCCGAACTTTGGATACCCACCACCTCGGGAATATATGTAAACCACCGTTCATCAAAATTCGGTGGAAATTTCATACCTTATGTCCCATATCAGTTATATCAAAATATGGTCCGATTTGGACCAAATACTAAAAGTACACTAGCTATATCTAAAAATAAACCGATCTGAACCATATACGACACGGATGTCGAAAAGCCTAACATAAGTCACTGTGTCAAATTTCAGTGAAATCGGATTATAAATGCGCCTTTTATGGGGCCAAGACCTTAAATCGCGATATCGGTCTATATGGCAGCTATATTCAAATCTCGACCGATCTGGGCAAAATTGAGAAGGACTTCGAAGAGCCTAACCAAACTCACTGTCTCAAATTTCAGCGACATCGGACAATAAATGCGTCTTTTATGGCCCCAAAACCTAAAACGTAGATATCGGTCAATATGGCAGCTATATCGAAATCTGAACCGATCTGTGCGATATTGCAGAAGTATGTCAAGGGGTTTAACTTAACTCACTGTCCCAAATTTTGGCGACATCGGATAATATATAAGCATTTTATGGGCCCAAAACCATAAATCAAGAAATCGGTCTATATGTCAGCTATATCCAAATCTGAACCGATCTGGGCCAAATTGAAGAAAGATGTCGAAAGGCATAACACAACTCACTGTCCCAAATTTTAGCAAGATCGGATAATAAATGTGGCTTTTAGGGGACTTAGACCCTAAATCGGATGATCGGTCTATATGGCAGCTATATCCAAATCTGGACCGATCTGAGCCAAATTCACGGAGGATATCGAAGGGCCTAACACAACTCACTGTCCCAAATTTCAGCGAAATCGGATAATAAATGTGGCTTTTATGGGACTAAGACCCTAAATTGGCATATCGGTCTATATGGCAGCTATATCCAAATCTGGACCGATCTGAGGCAAATTGACGGAGGATATCGAAGGGCGTAACACAACTCACTGTCCCAAGTTTCAGCAAAATCGGATAATAAATGTGGCTTTTATGGGCCTAAGACCTTAAATCGGCCGATCGGTCTATATGGGGGCTATATCAAGATATAGTCCGATATAGCCCATCTTCGAACTTAACCTGCTTATGGACAAAAAAAAAGAATCTGTGCAAAGTTTCAGCTCAATATCTCTATTTTTAAAGGCTGTAGCGTGATTTCAACAGACAGACGGACAGACAGACGGACATGTCTAGATCGTCTTAGATTTTTACGCTGATCAAGAATATATATACTTTATAGGGTCGGAAATGGATATTTCGATGTGTTGCAAACGGAATGACAAAATGAATATACCCCCATCCTTCGGTGGTGGGTATAAAAAGGCGTTCATTTCGGACGGGTCGAACTTTGGATACCCACCACCTCGGGTATATATGTAAACCACTTTTCGCCATAATTTGGCACGGACATTCAGTGCTCTAAAAAACACAATTCATTATTGAATTTTGTAGAATGAATTTTTGGTCTGTTTGGTAACATAAGACACGGTGCCAAATTTCGGCGAAATCGGACAATAAATGCGCCTTTTGTGTGCCCAAATCGAGAGATCGGTCTGTATGTCAGCTATATCCAAATCTGGACCGATCTCAGCCAAATTAAAGAATGTTTAAGGGTCTAACACAACTCACTGTCCCAAATTTCGGCGTCATCGGACAAGACCTTAAATCGTAACTTGACTCACTGTCCCGAATTTCGGCAACATCGGACAATAAATGCGCCTTTTATGGGCATAAGACCCTAAATCGGAGGATCGGCCTATATGGCAGCTATATCCAAATCTGGACCAATATGAGCCAAATAGACGATGGATGTCGAAGGGTCTAACACAACTCACTGTCCAAAATTTCAGCAAAATCGGATAATAAATGCGGCTTTTATGGGCCCAAAACCTTAAATCGAGAGATCGGTCTATATGGTAGCTATATCCAAATCTGAACCGATTTGGGCCAAATTGAAGAAATATGTCGAAGGGTCTAACACAGCTCACTGTCCCAAATTTAAGCGAATTCGGACAGTAAATGTGGCTTTTATGGGCTAAAGACCTGACCTGCTTATGGACAAAAGAAGAATCGATGCAAGGTTTCAGTTCAATATCTCTAATTTTGAAGACTGTAGCTTAATTTCAAAAGACAGACAGACAGACGGACGGACATGTCTAGATCGTCTTAGATTTTTATGCTGATCAAGAATAAATATACTTTATAGGTTCGGAAATTGATATTTCGATGTGTTGCAAACGGAATGACAAAATGAATATACCCCCCTCCTTCGGTGGTGCGTTTAAAAATGCATGAAGTCCACATCTTAATCGATAGTACGGCCCATATAATTAAATGTTTGAAGATTATTTTACGCAAATGTTGATCGTGACTGCCCCTCAAATGGTCAATTTGCTTAGTCCAATTTTGGCATGCTCTTTCCAACATTTCGGCCGGTATCTCACGAATAAATGCTTCAATGTTGTCATGCAATGCTTCAATTGAAGCGGGCTTGTCTGTATAGACATGAGCTTTAAAATAGCCCCACAAAAATAGTCTAAAGGCGTTAAATCGCACGATCTGGGTGGCCAATTGACAAGTCTCGAAAGTGATATAAAATTTTCATCGAAGTCGCCTCTCAATAAGTCGCTTGTTACGCGTGCTGTGTGGCATGTGGCACCATCTTGTTGAAACCACATGTCATGCAAGTCAAGCTCATGCATTTGGGGCAAAAAAAAAAGTTGAATATCATCTCACGATAGCGCTCACAGTTACGATACGATTTGCATCATCTTGAAAGAAGTACGGCCCAATGATGTCGCCAGCCTATAATCCGCACCAAACTGTGACTTTTTTTGGATGCATTGGTAGCGCTTGTAATGCTTCTGGCTGATGCTCACTTAAAAATCGACAATTCTGCTTATTTACATAGCCATTGAGCCACAAAATGAGCTTCGTCGTAAAATGAAAGAAGCGTCTGATGAACTTTTTTAATAAAGCACGCATTTTGATAATAAAATGCAATAATTGGCAAGCGCTGTTCGTTTGTAAGATTATTCATGGTTAAATTATAGACCAAACTGGAGATGTTTGATAGTGAGACAAAACACGAAACGTGCGTGAGCTGTTTAAATCAGTATTGCAAAAAAGATAAGAGCTAACAAACAAGTAAAAGCGTGCTAAGTTCGGCCGGGCCGAATCTTACATACCCTCCACCATGGATCGCATTTGCCGAGTTCTTCTCCCAGCATATCTTCTTAGGCAAAAAAGGATATAAGAAAAGATTTGCTCTGCTATTATTGTATTATTGCATCTTGGAGACCTGTGTAAAATGTCAGCCAATTCGAATAAGAATTGCGCCCTTTGGGGGCTTAGGAGGTAAAATAGAGAGATCGATTTATATGGGAGCTGTATCGGGCTATAGACCGATTCAAATCATAATAAACACGTATGTTGATGGTCATGAGAGGATCCGTAGTACATAATTTCAGGCAAATCGGATAATAATTGCGACCTCTAGAGGCTCAAGAAGTCAAGATCCCAGATCGGTTTACATGGCAGCTATATCAGGTTATGGACCGATTTAGGCCATACTTGGCACAGTTGTTGGATATCATAACACGTCGTACAAAATTTCATTCCAATCGGATAAGAATTGCGCACTCTAGAGGCTCAAGAAGTCAAGACCCAAGATCGGTTTATATGGCAGCTATATCAGGTTATGAACCGATTTGAACTATACTTGGCACAGTTGTTGGATATCATAACAAAACACGTCGTACAAAATTTCATTCCAATCGGATAAGAATTGCGCACTCTAGAGGCTCAAGAAGTCAAGACCCAAGATCGGTTTATATGGCAGCTATATCAAAACATGGACCGATATGGTCCATTTACAATACCAACCGACCTACACTAATAAGAAGTATTTGTGCAAAATTTCAAGCGGCTAGCTTTACTCCTTCGGAAGTTAGCGTGATTTCGACAGACGGACGGACAGACTGACGGACATGGCTAGATCGACATAAAATGTCGCGACGATCAAGAATATATATACTTTATGGGGTCTCAGACGAATATTTCGAGTAGTTACAAACAGAATGACGAAATTAGTATACCCCCATCTTATGGTGGAGGGTATAATAACCCTTAATTAGGACAGATCTATAATGGTCTGCAAATGCAAATTTTGCCCATGAACATTCTACTAAGGAACAGGAGCAAACTTCTCACATATCAATGAGTGCAGACCGATTCTAGTTTAAGCTCAATGATAAGGGGCCACCTTTTTAAATCATAGTCCGATCGGCGTGCCGCAGTGCGACTCCTCTTTAGAGAGAAGGTTTTGCATGGCATAGTACCTCATAAATGTTGCCAGCATTAGGAGGGGAAAACCACCGTTGAAAAATTTTTTTCTGGTGGTCTCGCCAGGATTCGAACCCAGGCGTTCAGCGTCATAGGCGGACATGCTAACCTCTGCGCCACGGTGGCCTCCACCTTTAGTGGTCTCTACAATGGTCTAGATGACCAGAAAGCTTTACACTTTTTAATTTCACTGTGGTGTAAGTAAATTATGTTCTTACACTCTTTTGTCTTGTGCTGTTTACATGTAAGTGTTCCCACTATTTTTGAGATAAAATGTTGATAACACAATGGAGATTTCATAAGCACATGCCAAAGCCGGCAAATATGTTCTGCGTTGCCTTTCTGGGAATAGTTTTTTTTTTTTTTTTTAAATTCTTTGCAATATCTACAATTGGTAAACTCTCCAAAGAGCAGCTGCGCAAATTTACCATATGAGTGCAAGGAAAGAAAACCTATGCTCGCTCAGTGTCGCCAGAGATGGAAGGAAGTAGAGAGAGGTAGAGAGAGTGAGTGGCTGGGAGAGTCATATGTTTAACAGTGAGTGGCTATCCGTTTTTTTTACATTTCCTATAAAATCCTGTGTCCTGAACAAAAATATTTTTTTAATGACAAAATTATCGCTGCCTATCCTGGCATGGTTATGTTAAACAATTCGATGGCAATGTCAGTGTTACGGAAGATGACTAAGTTAACGTTACAACGGAACGGAATATAACTGAAAGCGAAAACTTCTAAAATCAATCATAGTGTCTGTAGAGTGAAATTGTGATGAAAGTTTAAAATATTACGCAAAAGAAAAGCGCTCATACCAAATTGTTTGCAAAAATATTGCCAGTTACACAAGCAAGGAATAACAGTGAAAAAAATCCAAATAAGGATAAGCATGATATATGAATCGAAGAAGAGGATTTTCTTTAACGAATGAAACCATGTGAATAAAAGAAAAAATTAAACCATTTTTATAATAAAGAGATTTAAAATCAGAAAAACACCCTAGCTTAATAAAAGCCCCAATGTCTCTGATAATTCTTAATGGGCCATAATGCAATAATCCACTGCCTTTGGCCTTAGAAAGTATACCAAGCAGAAAATACAAAGTGCAATTTGGCTAAAGCTAAAAATTACCAAATGTTGTGAACGTAAAGCGTGATCCCATATAAAGTAAAAAAGTTTGTTTGGTCTCATGCCAAGTTTTATAAGCAGTGGCGGCAGACCAAGTTTCCAACAAAGGCCTAAGATAACACCAAAAAGGCAAACAACAAAGAGTGCAACTAAAAGTGAAGCTCTTAAACAAGAAAAAGTTTCAAACAAAAATAAACCTCTTTTCTGTGGATAGAGTAAAGCTCTAAATTTGATCTAGGAAGAAATGTGAGAATTTAAGTGAAGTGCAATCCTCTTTAAACAAAACAAGTAAAAGCGTGCTAAGTTCGGCCGGGCCGAATCTTATATACCCTCCACCATGGATCGCATTTGTCGAGTTCTTTTCCCGGCATCTCTTCTTAGGCAAAAAAGGATATAAGAAAAGAGTTACTCTGCTATTAAAACGATATCAAGATATGGTCCGGTTCGGATCACAATTAAATTATATGTTGGAGACCTGTGTAAAATTTCAGCCAATTCGTATAAGAATTGCGCCCATTGGGACTCACGAAATAAAATAGAGCGAACGATTTATATGGGATCTGTATCGGCCTATAGACCGATTCAGACCATAATAAACACGTTTGTTGATGGTCATAAGAGGATCCGTCGTACAAAATTTCAGGCATATCGGATAATAATTGCGACTTCTAGGGGTCAAGAAGTCAAGATCCCAGATCGTTTTAATTGGCAGCTATATCAGGTTATAAACCGATTTGAAAATTATTTGACACAGTTGTTGAAAGTAAAAATAAAATACGTCATGCAAAATTTCAGCCAAATCGGATAGGAATTGCGCCCTCTAGAGGCTCAAGAAGTCAAGACCCAAGATCGATTTATATGGCAGCTATATCAGGTTATGGACCGATTTAAACCATACTTGACACAGTTCTTTGATATCATAACAAAACACGTCGTGCAAAATTTCATTCTGATCGGATAAGAATTGCGCCCTCTAGAGGCTCAAGAAGTCTAGACCCAAGATCGGTTTATATGGCAGCTATATCAGGTTATGGACCGATTTGAACCATACTTGGCACAGTTGTTGGATATCATAACAAAACACGTCGTGCAAAATTTCATTTCAATCGGATAAGAATTGCGCACTCTAGAGGCTCAAGAAGTCAAGACCCAAGATCGATTTATATGGCAGCTATATCAGGTTATGGACCGATTTGAACCATACTTGGCACAGTTGTTGGATATCATAACAAAACACGTCGTGCAAAATTTCATTCCAATCGGATAAGAATTGCGCACGCTAAAGGCTCAAGAAGTCAAGACCCAAGATCGGTTTATATGGCAGCTATATCAGGTTATGAACCGATTTCAACCATACTTGGCACAGTTGTTGGATATCATAACAAAACACGTCGTGCAAAATTTCATCCCAATCGGATAAGAATTGCGCACTCTAGAGGCTCAAGAAGTCAAGACCCAAGATCGGTTTATATGGCAGCTATATCAAAACATGGACCGATATGGCCCATTTACAATACCAACCGACCTACACTAATAAGTAGTATTTGTGCAAAATTTCAAGCGGCTAGCTTTACTCCTTCGGAAGTTAGCGTGCTTTCGACAGACAGACGGACGGTCGGACGGACGGACGGACGGACAGACGGACGGACATGGCTAGATCGACATAAAATTTCACGACGATCAAGAATATATATACTTTATGGGGTCTCAGACGAATATTTCGAGTAGTTACAAACAGAATGACGAAATTAGTATACCCCCCATCTTATGGTGGAGGGTATAAAAAAAAAAGGCAAAAAAATTCAAGCAAACAAAATTCCCCCACAAAACCCTCAAACTTCTTTTTATATATTTTCTCGGTTACCAGATGACATGCAGTAGGCATGTTGTAGGCAGTGCTAGAGCATAACAACAACAACATATACTAAGCTATAGGAATGCACGTTAACTAATGGGGTCAAAAGTTCTCAACAAGACCAACAAGATGGAATCATGGCAAACCAACTAAACGAAATTCGACGCCTCCTATTCTACATCCTGCTGGCTGGAATATAACAAACTTTCGTTTTACTACGATACAACGTACGAGTACATTGCCTATACCCATGTAAGTGTGAGTGTGTATTATATAAGGGGTGCCTATTTAGAGTGTTAGAATTCAAAGCAAACATTATTAGCTAGTATTAAACTTTCTTAATTGAGTAAATATTTTTTTATACCCACCACCATAGGATGGGGGTATACAAATCTAGTCATTCCATTTGTAACACCTCGAAGTGTTGATCTAACATCCCATAAATCTTATAATAAAAATCAATTTGTGTTTGTTTGTAGGTTTGTTTGTTTGTTTGTATGTTTGTGTTCCTTATAGACTCAGAGACGGCTGAACCGATTTTCTTGAAATTTTCACAGATGGTGCATAATGATCCCGTGGTGAAAGTAGGATACCACATTTTTTGATATCTGAAGGGGGGACGGACCCTCCCCCTTACCATATTTTTCAGAAACGCCAGATCTCGGAGATGGTTGGTGCGATTTAAATTTTGTGTGACCTCATATAGTACCCCAAAAATTAAAATTTGCTATCCAAATTTCGGATGGGGTACCTAAGGGCGCCGCCCCACCCTTAAACCTACCAAAAATATATTTAGAGCAATCACGACAATATGGGACTCAAAAGGTATTTAGGATAAAATAAGTAAAAGCGTGCTAAGTTCGGCCGGGTCGAATCTTATATACCCTCCACCATGGATCGCATTTGTCGAGTTCTTTTCCCGGCATCTCTTCTTTGGCAAAAAAAGGATATAAGAAAAGATTTGCTCTGATATTAGAGCGATATTAAGATATGGTCCGGTTTGGACCACAATTAAATTATATTTATGTTGGAGACCTGTGTAAAATGTCAGCCAATTCGAATAAGAATTGCGCTCTTTGTGGGCTCAAGAAGTAAAATAGAGAGATCGATTTATATGGGAGCTGTATCGGGCTATAGACCGATTCAGGCCACGTATGTTAATGGTCATGAGAGAATACGTCGTACAAAATTTCAGCCAAATCAGATAGGAATTGCGCCCTCTAAAAGCTCAAGAAGTCAAGTCCCCAGATCTCTTTATATGACAGCTATATCAGGTTATGAACCGAACCATATTTGGCACAGTTGTTGGGTATCATAACAAAATACTACGTGCCAAAATTCATTCAAATTGGATAAGAATTGCGCACTCTAGAGGCTCAAGAAGTCAAGACCCCAGATCAGTTTATATGGCAGCTATATCAGGTTATAGACCGATTTCAACCATACTTGGCACAGTTGTTGGATATCATAACAAAACACGTCGTGCAAAATTTCATTCCAATCGGATAAGAATTGCGCACTCTAGAGGCTCAAGAAGTCAAGACCCAAGATCGGTTTATATGACATCTATATAAGGTTATCGACCGATTTGAACCATACTAGGCGCAGTGGTTGGATATAATAACGAAACATGTCGTGCAAAATTTCATCCCAATCGGATAAGAATTGCGCACTCTAGAGGCTCAAGAAATCAAGACCCAAGATCGGTTTATATGGCAGCTATATCAAAGCATGGACCGATATGGCCCACTTACAATACCAACGGACCTACACTAATAAGAAGTATTTGTGCAAAATTTCAAGCGGCTAACTTTACTCCTTCGGAAGTTAGCGTGCTTTCGACAGACAGACGGACGGACATGGCTAGACGGACCTACACTAATAAGAAGTATTTGTGCAAAATTTCAAGCGGCTAACTTTACTCCTTCGGAAGTTAGCGTGCTTTCGACAGACAGACGGACGGACGGACGGACATGGCTAGATCGACATAAAATTTCACGACGATCAAGAATATATATACTTTATGGGGTCTCAGACGAATATTTCGAGTAGTTACAATCAGAATGACGATATTAGTATACCCCCCATCTTATGGTGGAGGGTATGAAAACGTATCTGATATCCATTTTTCGAACCAAGTGCTAGGGGGCCCACCCCAACCCCCAAAATACCCCTAGATCGGACATATTTACCGACCATGGCAATATGGGACTCAAATGAAAGGTACTTGCGAGTAGAATACGAATCTGATATCCACATGTGGGACCACGTTTCTGGGGGTCCACCACTTCCCCAAAACACCCCCCAAATAGGATTTATTTACTGACCATGGGAATATGGGGCTTAAATAAAAGGTATTTGAGTGTATAATTAGCATCTGATATCCAAATATGAGACCAAGTGTTTGGGGGGCCGCCTCTCCCCAAAAACCTCCCCCAAAGGGGACACATTTACGACCATAGCCACATGGGGCTCAAATGAAAGGTCTTTGGGAGTAAAGCACAAATCGGATATCAATATTAGGGAAAAGTGTCTATGGGTCCACCCCACCCCCACAACACAACCTAAATAGTAAGTATTTGCTGAGTTTTGGAATATGAGGCTCATATAAGAGGGTTTTAAGAGTGGAACCCGAATCCGACATATATTTTCAAGGCCAACTCACTGAGTGGCCGCCCATCCCCCAAAACACCCATCCCAAGCCGGTCACATTTGCGACTATGTAAATATGAGGCTCAAATTAAAGGTATTTGGGAGTAGACCACCTATCTGATATCAATATCAGGGACCAACTGTATAGGGGACGTCCCACCAATATAGCAACCCCCAAATAGGACGTATTTGTTCACCAAGACAATTTGGGTCCTAAAGAGAGTGGAGCTAAATATTCATAGTTTTTAGGGCCAATACCCCAAAGCGGACATATTTGCTGACTATTGCAATAAGGAGTTTAAATGAGATTTGGAAACGAATTTGATATTCAATTTTGAGGCCAATGGCAATATGGGGTTCATATAAATGATATTTAGATATATGAGTCGCTTATATATTTTCTGGGCATAGTGTTTGGGCGACCACCATAATCCCCAAAACACCCCCTAAATCGGCCATATATACCGACCATGTCAATGTGTAGCTTAAATGGAAGGTATTGGGGGTAGAGCAATAATTGATACCCACTTCCGGGACCAATTTTCTGGGGGTCAACCCCTTTCCCAAAATATGGGGTTCATATAAATGATATATAGATATATGAGAATATAGCGCTTTGCTGATATATTTTCCGGGCTTAGTGTTTGGGGGACCACCCCAATCCCCAAAACACCTCTAAATAAGCCATATTTACCGACCATGCCAATATGGAGATTAAACGAAAGCTATTGGAAGGTAGAGCAAGAATTGATACCTACTTTCGGGACCAATTTTCTTGGGGTCAACCCCTTTCCCAAAATACCCCACAAGCAGCAAGTTTTTAGTGACCTTCACCAAATGGGGCTCAAATAAAGGTATTTGTGAGTAGAATACGAATTTGATATCAAAATTTAGGACCATGTATTAAGGGAATCACCCCTTCCCCAAAACACCCCGCAAAGCTTAAAAAATTTTCGACCATGCCAATATGTGGTATTTAAGATTAGAAAACGAATTTGATAACCGTTTTTAGGCCATGTATTTGGGGGACGCCTCATCGTGTAAACTCCCCTAAACCAATAGCAATATGGAGTATTTCAAAAATGGAGTACCCCTTACATCCAAACTTAAATTCGTAGACCAATAAAGATCATATGGGATTCAGATAAAGGCACTTATATTGTTAAACTGTTAGTCAAGCGATATACTATTTTCGTTGCATGGTATTTAACTAAAAGCTCTTTAAATGTCGAAAATAAATGTTCCAAGGAAACTTTTGTTCCATATAAAGTAAAAGAAGGCGCAGCGAAGAGGGCCCGGTCAGCTAGTAAAGTATATATATTCTTGATCAGGGTAAACATCTAAGACGATCTAGATATGTCTGTCCGCCTGTCTGCCTGTCTGTTGAAATCACGCTACTGTCTTTAAAAATAGAGATATTGAGCTTAAACTTTGCACAGATTCTTTTTTTGTCCATAAGAAGGTTAAGTTCGAAGATGGGCTATCTCGGATTATAACCCCATATAGACCGATCCGCCGATTTAGGGTCTTTGGCCAATAAAACCACATTAATTATTCGATTTTGTTGAAATTTGGGACAGTAAGTTGCGTTAGGCCCTTTGACATCAGTCGTCAATTTGGCTCAGATCGGTCCAGATTTGGATATAGCTGCCATATAGACCCGTCCTCTGATTTAGGGTCTTAGGCCCATCAAAGCCACATTTATTATCCGATTTTGCTGAAATATGAAAAAGTGAGTTGTGTTAGGTTCTTCGACATTCTTCGTAATTTTAGCCCAGATCGGATCATATTTGGATATAGCTGCCATATAGACCTATTCCTCGATTTAAGGTTTTGGGCCCATAAAAGGCGCATTTATTGTCAGATGTCGCCGAAATGTGGGACAGTGAGTTAAGTTAAGACCCTTGATATACTTCTGCTTTATGGCACAGATTGGTCCAGATTTGGATATAGCTGCCATATGGACCGATCTCTTGGTTTTAGGCTTTGGGGCCATAAAAGGCGCATTTATTGCCGATGTCGCTGAAATTTGGGACAGTGAGTTGTGTTAGGCTCTTCGACGTCCTTCGTCAATTTGGCCCAGATCGGTTCAGATTTGGATTAATCTGCCATATAGTCCGATCTCTCGATTTAAGTTTTTGGGCCCATAAAAGGCTCATTTATTATCCGATATCGCCAAAATTTGGGACAGTGAGTTGCGTTTGGCTTTTCGACAACTTTCTGCAATTTGGTTTAGATCGGATAAGATTTGCATATAGCTGCCATATAGCCCGTGCCCTCGATTTTTATGGTTTTGCGTCCATAAAAGGCGCATTTATTGTCCGATATAAAAGGCGCATTTATTGTCCGATATCTCCACAATTTTTTCTGCAATTTGGCTCAGATCGGTTAGATTTGCATATAGCTGCCATATAGACCGATCCCTCGATTTATGATTTTGGTCCCACAAAGATCACATTTATAATCCGATTGCGCCGAAATTTGACACAGTGATTTATGTTAGGCGTTTCGACATCCGTGTCGTATATGGTTCAGATCGGTCTATGTTTGGATATCGCTACCAAAAAGACCAATATTTTGTTCTAAAAAATTGAACAATGACCTGTACATATAAGACCACTCAATATCCGTGTAGAATTTGGTTCAAATCGGACCATATTTCGATAAAGCTGCTATGGGGGCCTAAATTATGCATTTTTCACCGGATTATGACAATATGTGGTTTACATATATACCCGAGGTGGTGGGTATCCGAAGATCGGCCTGGTCGAACTTAATGCCTTTTTACTTGTTGTATTTTCCTGCTGCGTTATCAAGGAAGAAACTCCGGAAATTATCTTGTTAAAATTTTTTCGTTTTTCGTCCCCGATGTAAGTTAAAGGTTAAGGTTAGGCTTAAGTGGCAGTCTGCCATCAGATTCACTTACACGCTCTCGTTCATTGTGATACCACAGGAACAGAAGAAGTAAAATGCCTTCTATTGTAGTTCGCGTTTTATGGGCATAAGAGCTTAAATCGAGAGATCGGTCTATATGACAGCTATATCCAAATCTGGACTGATCTCAATATCGCTATTGTTAAAGACTAAAGCGTGATTTCAACAGACAAACGGACGGATAGTCTGACGGACCTGGCTAGATCGTCTTAGATTTTTACGCTGATCAAGAATATATATATACTTTTTAGGGTCGGAAATGGATATTTCAATGTGTTGCAAGCGGAATGACAAAATGAATATACCTCATCCTTCGGTGGTTTATATAAAGCTGATGGACCCATCCCTAGTAAAAATCGTGCTAAATTCAGGCGGGCTAAATCTTGGGACCCACCACCATGGTTTCAGTTAAAAATGTATGCAAAATAAATTTAGTTGAAGGGCATAATTTTATTCTACATACCAAACTTCTGTCAAACCAGCAAAAATTAAAGCTTCTAGAAAGCGAATAAGGATAATCGAGAGAGGTATACCAGACTATAGACAGATTTAGACCGTATTTATCACAGTTGTTGGAAGTTGCAACATAAGACCGCATGCAAAAATTCAGCCAATCGGACAAAAACTACTCAAGAAGTTAAATCGGCAGATAGGTTTCTATGGGACCTATACCAAGTTATACACTGATTTGGATTTTACTTAGTACAGTTGTTGAAAGTCAATTTTTTTTTGTTGAAAGCAAAATTTCGTTCAAGTCGGACAGAAATTGCGGCTTGTAAGGGCTCAGGAAGTTAAATCTGTAGATCGGTTTATATATGGGAGCTATATCAGGTTATGAATCGATTTGGACTGCACTTGCCATAGTTGTCGGAAGTAATAACAGAACATTCTGTGGAAAATTGTAGCTAAATCGGACACAAATCAAGGGGCTGAAGAAGACAAATCGGGATATCGGTTTTTATGGGCCGAATCCACCATGGATCGCATTTGTCGATTTCTTTGCGCGGTATCTCTTTTTGGGCAAACAAAGAATAATGAATAAGAACTGTTATGCTATTGGAGCTATATTAAATTATAGTCCGATGCGGACCATAAATGAATTGAATGCTGAACATTGTAGAAGTCATTGTGTAATATTTCAGCCCATTCGGATAAGAATTGCGCCTTGTAGGGTTTCAAAAATTAAAATCGGGAGATTTTTTTTTATCGGAGCTGTATTAAGCTATAGATTGATTCAGATCCTTTGGATAAAATTGCTGCCAAATCGGATGAGAATTGTGCTCTCTAGCGGCTCTAGTAGTCAAGATCCAAAATCGGTTTGTACGGCTGCTATACCAGGTTATGAATTGATTTGGACCATACTTTGCACGGTTGTTGGAAGTCATAAGGGAATACTTCATGCAAAGTTTCAGCCACATAGAATAAGAATTGCGAAATTGAGAAATCAAGGTCTCAGATCGGTTTATATGGCAGCTATATCAGGTAATGAACCGATTTAAACCGACTTAAAATGTCATGACGATCAAGAATATATATACTTTATGGGGTCTGAGACGCACATTTCGAATTGTTACAAATAGAATGACGAAATTAGTATATCCCCATCGTATGGTGGAGTGTATAAAAGTCGGGAGTAGCATTTATATGGGAGCTATATCTAAAACTGAACAAACTTGAAATTCATCAGTCATCAGAGGAGTTATAAGAGAAACCTGCCAAACCGTGCCAAATTTTGTGAAGATCGGTTAGCAAATTATTAAATTATTGAGTATTATTTAGAATATAAGTGGGCTACATTTAAATCTGAACCGGTTTCTATTAAATTCAATAGCAATGCCGGAAGTCATAAGGAAATCCTGTTAACAAATGACAAAATGATTGCAATACTAGTTTAAATCGGAAAAACATATGTATGGGAGCTATATCTAAATTTGGACCTATTTCTATGAAATTCACCAACAATGTCGAGACTTATAAAAGAACACCTCGTGCAAAATTTCGTTAGAATCGGTTTACAAATGACGATACAATTGCAATTTTTGTCCAAATTGGACGAATATATATATATGAGAGCTATATCGAAATCTGAACCGATTTTTTCCAACTTCAATAGGCTTCATCTCTAGGCCCAACTTCAATAGGCTTCATCTCTAGACGATGGGAGGAAACTTGCGACCAGTACTTTGTACACAAATTAACATGGACAGACGGATAGACAGACAGAGGACAGACATACAGACGGATAGACGGACAGATAGACAGACAGATAGATGGACAAATCGATTCAGAAAGAGATTCAGAGTCGACCGGTATACGTATCAATGAGACTATTGCTCTTCCATCTGGGTATTACAAACAAATGCACTAAGTTATAATACGCTGTAACCCAGTAGTGGTGTAGGGTATAAAAAGTAAAAACCTGTTAAGTTGACATAACCAAAACTATGGGTATATTAATCTCTTTTTTTATACCCACCACCATAGGATAAGGATATACTTATCTAGTTGATCCGTTTGTAACACTTCGAAATATTGATCTGCGACACCATAAAGTATACATATTCTGAATCGTCTTAAAATTTTGAGTTGATCTATCCATGTCCGTCCGTCCATCTGTCGAAATCACGGTCGAACGCGTAAAGGGATTTCAAATGGGTCATATCGTTTCAGATTTGGATATAGCCCCCATATAAACCGATCCCCCGATTCGACTTCTTGAGCCCCTAGAAGCCTCAATTTCCATCCGATTTGGCTGAAATCGGAAAAAAATCTTGTATTATGACTTTCAAAGTCCATGCAAAGTATAATCCGAGTATGTCAATAAACGGTTATAGCCCCCATATAAACCGAATGCCGGATTTGACTTCTTGGTCCTTAGAAGCCTCACTTTTCATCTGATTTGGCTGAAATTTGGAATATATACTTGAATTATGACTTGCAACTTCCATGCTAAATATGATCCGAATAGGGCTATAAACGGATATAGCCTCCATATAAACCGATCCCAGGATTTGACTTCTTGAGCCCTTAGAAGCCAAAATTTTCACCTGATTTGACTGAAATTTGATTCAAACCCCTATCTTGTGACTTACAACATCAGTGCCAAGTTTTATCTGAATCGCTCAATATGGTAATATAGGCCCCTCTAATTACAGGTTATCAGTACTTAGAAGGGCATATGACTCCTTGAGACCAAAATAATTCAAATACAAACTCAGCTAGTATTGTACTTTTTTGACAGAATCCATGGAAGGGGGTATCCACTATTCTGCCTGGCCGAACTTGCTTTTTCAATAACATTTGGGGGCGAAACTTCATTCGCATCGACTCCGCTATTTGGAGTAAAATGGCCTTGATGGCCAAGCAAGATTATATGCACTCAAAGGGTACATTTTTATACCCTCCACCATAAGATCGGGGGTATACTAATTTCGTCATTCTGATTGCAACTACTCGAAATATTCGTCTGAGACCCCATAAAGTATGTATATTCTTGATCGTCGTGAAATTTTATGTCGATCTATCCATGTCCGTCCGTCTGTCTGTCGAAAGCACGCTAACTTCCGAAGGAGTAAAGCTAGCCGCTTGAAATTTTGTACAAATACTTCTCATTAGTGTAGGTCGGTTGGTATTGTAAATGGGCCATATCGGTCCATGTTTTGATATAGCTGCCATATAAACCGATCTTGGGTCTTGATTCCTTGAGCCTCTAGAGTGCGCAATTCCTATCCGATTAGAATGAAATTTTGCACGACGTGTTTTGTTATTATATCCAACAACTGTGCCAAGTATGATTCAAATCGGTCCATAACCTTATATAGCTGTCATACAAACCGATCTTGGGTCTGGACTTCTTGAGCCTCTAGAGTGCGCAATTATTATCCGATTAGAATGAAATTTTGCACGACGTGTTTTGTTATTATATCCAGCAACTGTGGCATGTATTGTTTAAATCGGTCCATAACCTGATATAGCTGCCATATAAACCGATCTTGGATCTTGATTTCTTGAGCCTCTAGAGTGCGCAATTCTTATTCGATTGGAATGAAATTTTGCACGACGTGTTTTGCTGCGATATCCAACAACCGTGCCAAGTATGGTTGTAATCGGTCCATAACCTTATATAGCTGCCATATAAACCGATCTTGGGTCTTGACTTCTTGAGCCTCTAGAGGGCGCAATTCTTATCCGATTGGAATGAAATTTTGCACGACGTGTTTTGTTATTATATCCAACAACTGTGCCAAGTATGGTTCAAATCGGTCCATAACCTGATATAGCTGCCATATAAACCGATCTTGGGTCTTGACTTCTTGAACCTCCAGAGTGCGCAATTCTTATCCGATTGGAATAAAATTTTGCACGACGTGTTTTGTTATGATATCGAACAACTGTGTTAAGTATGGTTCAAATCGGTCCATAACCTGATATAGCTGTCATATAAACCGATCTTGGGTCTTGACTTCTTGAGCCTCTAGAGTGCGCAATTCTTATCCGATTGGAATGAAATTTTGCACGACGTGTTTTGTTATGATATCGAACAACTGTGTGAAGTATGGTTCAAATCGGTTCATAACCTGATATAGCTGCCATATAAACCGATCTTGGGTCTTGACTTCTTGAGCCTCTAGAGGACGCAATTCGTATGCAATTTGAATGAATTTTGGCACGTAATATTTTGTTATGATATCCAACAACCGTGCCAAATATGGTTCAAATCGGTTCATAACCTAATATAGCCGTCATATAAAAAATCTGGGGAATTGACTTCTTGAGCTTCTACAGGGCGCAATTCCTATCCGATTTGGCTGAAATTTCGCAAGACGTTTTTTATTGTTACTTTCAACAACTATGTCAAATAAAGTACAATTCGGTTCATGACCTGATTTAGCTGTCATATAAACCGATCTGGGATCTTGACTTCTTGAGCCTCTAGAAGTCGCAATTATTATCCAATTTGCCTGAAATTTTGTACGACGTATTCTCTCATGACCATTAACATACGTGTTTATTATGGTCTGAATCGGTATATAGCCCGATACAGCTCCCATATAAATCTATCTCTCTATTTTACTTCTTGAGCCCACAGAGGGCGCAATTCTTATTCGAATTGGCTGACATTTTACACAGGTCTCCAACATATAATTTAATTGTGGTCCAAACCGGACCATATCGTAATATCGCACTAATAGCAGAGCAAATATTTTCTTTTATCCTTTTTTTGCCTAAGAAGAGATGTCGGGAAAAGAACTCGACAAATGCGATCCATGGTGGAGGGTATATAAGATTCGGCCCGGCCGAACTTAGCACGCTTTTACTTGTTTGAGATGTTATAATGACAATTTTTTTATACCCCCATTGTATGGGGGTATATTTTTTCACTCTGTATGAAATCTTTTCAATTTAACAATAATATAACGTTCCACTTTTGTTAGTCCAAAAAGTCACCCTATAGCATGATGAGATACTTTTACTTCAGAGTTTGTTCAAGATCTGAATATCTCGCACAACCACACTTCTGTAACTACGATGTTGGCAAGATGAATGTGCAATCCATATAATTGGACAAAAAGCTAACGCACACACTTATGCCTCTTAAGCGTGTTTTTATTTTTCTCAATAGTCCATCCAAAGAGCTTGTTCTTATGGCGTATAAGTGCATATGTGCGTGCGAATAAAAACTTTTTAAAAAGTTAATTTTTATCCTATATTCATTTACATGTTGAGCAATAAATATTCGCAAAGCAGACATGAAGTTAAGTTTGGTGCAAATATTTCAACTCTATCTTAAATTGTTGTGTTAATAAGAAGCGTAAAGAGTGCATTAAGTTACAGCACACCAAACGCACTTTATTGTGATGGGAAAAATAAACGTACTTCAATTTAAAAATTCCATGCCTATAGTATTAAAATTGAAATCAAATCCTTTGGTTATTCATGGAACCACCCGAGCAGGAATTTTTGTGTGAGAGTTGAGGGGTGCAAATGTACTATATCTTATATATAAAAATCAATTTGTGTTTGTTTGTAGGTTTGTTTGTTTGCTTGTTTGTTTGTTTGTTTGTATGTATGTTTGTGTGTTCCTTATAGACTCAGAAACGGCTAAACCGATTTTCTTCAAATTTTCACAGATACTGCATAATGACCCCGTGGTGAAAATAGGATACTACATTTTTTGATATCTGAAGAGGGGGCGGACCCTCCCGCTTAACCTAATTTTCAGAAACGCCAGATCTCGGAGATAGGTGGTACGATTTAAGCGAAATTTTGTGTGCTCTCATATAGTACCCTAAAAATAAAGATTTGGTATCTAAATTTCGGATGGGGTACCTAGGGGGGCCGCCCCACCCTAAAACCTACCAAACATATATTTAGACCAATCACGACAATATGGGACTCAAATGAAATGTATTTAGTGTAAGAAAACGTATCTGATATCCAATTGTCGAACCAAGTGCTACAGGGACCACCCCAACCCCCAAAACACCCCTTATTCGGACATATTTACCGACCATGGCAATTTGGGACTCAAATGAGAGGTATTTGCGAGTAGAATACGAATCTGATATCCAAATGTGGGACCACGTTTCTGGGGGTTCACCCCTTTCCCAAAACACCCCCCAAACAGGACTTATTTACTGACCATGGGAATATGGGACTTAAATAAAAGGAAAAAAAAATATAGGACCTAGTGTTTAGGAGGCCGCCTCTCACCAAAAACAACCCTCAAAAGGGGACAAATTTACGACCATAGTCACATGGGGCTCAAATGAAAGGTCTTTGGGAGTAAAGCACGAATTTGATATCAATATTCTGGAAAAGTGCCTATGGGGCCAACACATCCCCACAACACCACCCAAATAGTAAGTATTTCCTGACTAGTGCAATATGAGACTTGAATAAGAGGGTTTTTAAAGTAGAACACGAATCCGATATATACTTTCAAGGCTAATTCACTGAGTGGCCGCCTATCCCCCAAAACACCCCCAAGCCGGTCATGTTTGCCGACTATGGAAATATGGGGCTCAAATTAAAGGTATTTGGGAGTAGACCACGTATCTGATATCAACATTAGGGACCAACTGTAGGGGACGTCCCACCACCATAACAACCCCCAAATAGGACGTATTTGCTCACCAAGAAAATTTGGGTCGTAAGGAGTTTGGAACTAAATATTTATAGTTTTTAGGGTCAATACCCCAAACTGGACATATTTGCTGACTTGAAATAAGGAGTTTAAATGAGATTTGAAAACGAATTTCATATCCAATTTTAAGGCCAATGGCAATATGGGGTTCAAATAAATGGTTTTTGAAAAAAAAACACGATGCTGATATTCTTTCAGGGCCAAGTGCTTGGGGACCACCTCGCCCCCGAAAACACCCCTAAATCAGATATCATGAGAGTAGCGGGCTGAAATAAAGTATTTTAAGAATGGAGTACACCTTACATCCAAACTTAAATTCGTAGACCAAACAAGTAAAAGCGTGCTAAGTTCGGCCAGGCCGAATCTTATATACCCTCCACCATGGATCGCATTTGTCGAGTTCTTTTCCCGGCATCTCTTCTTAGGCAAAAAAAAGGATATAAGAAAAGATTTGCTCTGCTATTAGAGCGATATCAAGATATGGTCCGGTTTGGACCACAATTAAATTATATGTTGGAGACCTGTGTAAAATGTCAGCCAATTCGAATAAGAATTGCGCCCTTTGTGGGCTCAAGAAGTAAAATAGAGAGATCGATTTATATGGGAGCTGTATCGGCCTATAGACCAATTCAGACCATAATAAACACACATGTTAATGGTCATGAGGGAATCCGTCTTGCGAAATTTCAGCCAAATCGGATAGAAATTGAGCCCTCTAGAAGCTCAAGAAGTCAAGTCCCCGGATCTGTTTATATGACAGCTATATAAGGTTATGGACCGATTTGAACCATACCTGGCTCAGTTGTTGGATATAATAACGAAACACGTCGTGCAAAATTTCATTCCAATCGGATAAGAATTGCGCACTCTAGAGGCTCAAGAAGTCAAGACCCAAGATCGGTTTATATGGCAGCTATATCAGGTTATAAACCGATTTGAACCATACTTTGCACAGTTGTTGGATATCATAACAAAACACGTCGTGCAAAATTTCATTGCAATCGGATAAGAATTGCGCACTCTAGAGGCTCAAGAAGTCAAGACACAACATCGGTTTATATGGTAGCTATATCAAAACATGGACCGATATGGCCCATTTACAATACCAACGGACCTACACTAATAAGAAGTATTTGTGCAAAATTTCAAGCAGCTAGCTTTACTCCTTCGGAAGTTAGCGTGCTTTCGACAGACAGACGGACGGACGGTCGGACGGACGGACAGACGGACGGACATGGCTAGATCGACATAAAATTTCTTGACGATCAAGAATATATATACTTTATGGGGTATCAGACGAATATTTCGAGTAGTTACAATCAGAATGACGAAGTTAGTATACCCCCCATCTTATGGTGGAGGGTATAACAAGTAAAAAAGTGCTATGTTTGGCCAGGTTGAATATTATATACCCTCCGCATCGCATTTGTCGAGTTCTTTTCCCAGCATCTCTTCTTAGGCAAAACATTAATAATAAAAGAAATCATTTGCTTTGCTATTAGAGCGATATCAAGATATGGTCCGATTCGGACCACAAATAAATTATATGTTGGAGACCTGTGTAAAATGTCAGGCAATTCGAATAAGAATTGTGCCATTTAGCGGCTCAAGAAGTAAAATAGAGAGATCGATTTATATGGAGGCTTTATCAGGCAATAGTCCGATTCAGAACATAGGATCTGTGGAATAAAACTTCAGGCAAACCGGCTAATAATTCCGACCTCTAGAGGCTCAAGAAGTCAAGATCCCAGATCGGTTTATATGACAGCTATATCAGGTTATGGACCGATTTAAACCATACTTTGCACAATTGTTGGATATCATAAAACAAGTAAAAGCGTGCTAAGTTCGGCCGGGCCGAATCTTATATACCCTCCACCATGGATCGCATTTGTCGAGTTCTTTTCCCGGCATCTCTCCTTAGACAAAACAGGATATAAGAAAAGATTTGCTCTGCTATTAGAGCGATATCAAGATAAGATATGGTCCTGTTTGGATCACAATTAAATTATATGTTGGAGACCTGTGTAAAATGTCAGCCAATTCGAATTAGAATTGCGCCCATAGGGGGCTCAAGAAGTAAAATAGAGAGAACCATTTATATGGGAGCTGTATCAGACTATAGACCGAGTCAGACCATAATAAACAGGTATGTTGATGGTCATGAGAGAATCCGTCGTACAAAATTTCAGGCAAATCGGATAATAATTGCGACCTCTAGAGGCTCAAGAAATCAAGATCCCAGATCGGTCTATATGTCAGCTATGTCAAGTTATGAACCGATTTGAACATTATTTGACACAGTTGTTGAAAGTAAGAATGAAATACGTCATGCAAAATTTCAGCCAAACCGGATAGGAATTGCGCCCTCTAGAAGCTTAAGAAGTCAAGTCTCCAGATCTGTTTATATGACAGCTTTGTCAGATTATGAACCGATTTGAACCATACTTGGCACATTTGTTGGATATCGTAACAAAACACGTCGTGCAAAATGTCATCCCAATCGGATAAGAATTGCGCACTCTAGAGGCTCAAGAAGTCAAAACCCAAGATCGGTTTGTATGACAGCTATATAAGGTTATGGACCGATTTGAACCATACTTGGCACAGTTGTTGGATATAATAACAAAACACGTCGTGCAAAATTTCATTCTAATCGGATAAGAATTGCGCACTCTAGAGGCTCAAGGAATCAAGACCCAAGATCGGTTTATATGGCAGCTAAATTAAAACATGGACCGATATGGCCCATTTGCAATACCAACCGACCAACACTAATAAGAAGTATTTGTGCAAAATTTGAAGCGGCTAGCTTTACTCCTCCGGAAGTTAGCGTGCTTTCGACAGACAGACGGACGGACATGGCTAGATCGACATAAAATGTCGCGACGATACTTTATGGGGTCTCAGACGAATATTTCGAGTAGTTACAAACAGAATGACGAAATTGGTATACCCCCTATGGTGGAGGGTATACAAATAAATAGACTCAGAAACGGCTGAACCGATTTTCTTGAAATTTTCACAGATGGTGCATATTGATCCCGTGGTGAAAATAGGGTACTACAAAATTTATTGATATCTGAAGGGGGGGCGGACCCTCCCCTTACCCTTATTTTCAAAAACGCCAGATCGCAAAGATGGGTGGTGCGATTTAAGCGAAATTTTGCGTGCTCTAATTTAGTACAATAAAAAAAAATTTCTTATCCAAATTTGGGATGGGGTACCTAGGGGGGCTGCCCCACCCTAAAACCTACCAGACTTATATTTAGAACAATCACAACAATCAAATGAAAGGTATTAAGGATAAGAAACCGTATCTGATATCCAATTGTCGGACCAAGTGCTCGGGGGACCACCCCAGGCCCTAAACCACCCCCTAAATCGGACATATGAACCGACCGTGACAATATGGGATTCAAATGAAAGGTATTTGCGAGTAGAATGCGAATCTGATATCCAAATGTGGACCACGTTTCTGGGGCTCCACCCCTTTCCCAAAACACACCCCAAATATGGCTTATTTACTGACCATGGGAATATGGGGCTTAAATAAAAGGTATTTGAATGTAGAATACGAATCTGATATCCAAATATGGGACCAAGTGTTTGGGCGCCACTTCTCACCAAAAACAAACCCCAAAGGGGACAAATTTGCTACCATAGCAATATGGGGCTCAAATGAAAGGTCTTTGGGAGTAAAGCACGAATTTGATATCAATATTCGGGAAAAGTGTCTATGGGGCCACTCCACCCCCACAACACCACCCAAATAGTAAGTATTTTCTGACTATTGCAATATGAAGCTCAAATAAGAGGGGTTTTAAAGTGGAACACGAATCCGATATTTATTTTGAAGGCCAACTCACTGAGGGGGCCCCCATACCCCAATACACCCCCTAAGCCGGTCATATTTGCCGACTATGGAAATATGGGGCTCAAATTAAAGGTATGAGGGAGTAGACCACGTATCTGATAGCAACATTAGGGGCCAACTGTCTAGCGGACGTCCCAACATCATAACAACCCCCAAATAGGACGTATTTGCTCACCAAGACAATTTGGGCCTTAAAGAGAGTGGAACTAAATATTTATAGTTTTTAGGGCCAACACCCCAAACCGGACATATTTGCTGACTTTAGCAATAAGGAGTTTAAATGAGATTAGAAAACGAATTTGATATCCAATTTTGAGGATCCAATATGTATTCAAATAAATGATATATAGATATAAGGGAATAGATCACGTTGCTGATATATTTTCCGTGCTTAGAATTTGGGGGACCACCCCAATCACCAAAACACCCCTAAATCGGCCATATTTACCGACCATGTCAATGTGGAGCTTAAATGAAAGGTATTGGGGGGTAGAGCAAGAATTGATACCCACTTTCGAGACCAACATTCTGGTGGTCTACCCCTTTCCCAAAATACCACACAAACAGCAATTTTTTAGTGACCATCGCGAAGTGGGGCTCAAATAAAGGTATTTGGGAGTAGCCCACAGATCCACTGCCTAGGGGACGTCCCACCCCAATAACAACGCTCATATAGAACGTATTTGCTCACCATGTCAATTTGGGGTTTTAAAGGGAGTGGATCTCGATATTGATTGTTTTAAGGACCCATACCCTAAATCGGATATATTTACTGACTTCTTAGAAAACGAATTTGATATCAAATTTTGATGCCAACGGCAATATGGGATTCAAATAAGTGATATTTGAGAGAAGAGCACGATGCTGAAATATTTTCAGGGCTAAGTGTTTGGGGACCACCCCACTACCCCAAAAACCCCTAAATCGGGCATATTTACCAACCACGTCAATGTGGGGCTCAAATGAAAGGTATGGGGAGTCTACCCCTTCCCTAAATCACCCCGCAAATAACAGTTATTTACTGACTCAAATAAAGGTATTTGGGAATAAGTGGTATTCGCGAGTAGAGCACAATGCTGGTATATTTTCAGAGCTAAGTGTTTGGGGACCACTCCACTCCCCAAAACACCCCTAAACCGTGCATATTTACCAACCACGTCAATGTGGAGCTTAAATGAAAGGTAAAAAAAAAACACCCCACAAAACACCGGAGCGGGGAAGCGGACCCTACCCTTTACCCTTATTTTCAAAAACGCCAGATCTCAAAGATGGGTGGTGCGATTTAAGCGAAAATTTATGTGCTCTCATATAGTACCCTAAAAATAAAAATTTGGTATCCAAATTTCTGATGGGGTACCTAGGGGGGGCTGCACCACCCTAAAACCTTCCAAACATATATTTAGACCAATCACGACAATATGGGACTCAAATGAAAGGTATTTAGGATAAGAAAACGTATCTGATATCCAATTGTCGAACCAAGTGCTAGGGGGACCACCCCAAGCTCCAAAACACCGGACATATTTACCCACCATGGCAATATGGCATTCAAATGAAAGGTGTTTGCGAGTAGAATACGAATCTGATATCCAAATGTGAGACCACGTTTCTGGGGGTCCACCCCTCCACAAAACACCCCCCAAACTGGACTAATTTACTGACCATGGGAATAGGGGGCTTAATTAAAAGGTATTTGAATGTAGAATACGAATCTGATATCCAAATATGGGACCAAGTGTTAAGGGGGTAGCCTCTCACCAAAAACATCCCCCAAAGGGCATAAATTTACGACCATAGCAATATGAGGCTCCAATGAAAGGTCTTTGGGAGTAAAGCACGACTTTGATATAAATATTCGGGAAAAGTGTCTGTGAGGCCCCGCTACCTCCACAACACCACCCAAATAGAAAGTATCTTCTGACCATTACAATATGAGGCTCACATAAGAGGGTTTTTAAAGTGGAACATGAATCCGATATATATTTTCAAGGCCAACACACTGAGTGGCCGCCCATCCCCCAAGCCGATCATGTTTGCCGACAACGGAAATAAGGGGCTCAAATTAAAGGAATGTGGGATTAGACCACGTATCTGATATCAACATTAAGGCCAACTGTCTAGCGGACGTCCCACCACCATAACAACCCCCAAATAGGACGTATTTGCTCACCAAGACAATTTGGGCCTTAAAGAGAGTGGAACTAAATATTTATAGTTTTTAGGGCCAACACCCCAAACCGGACATATTTGCTGACTTTTGCAATAAGGAGTTTAAATGAGATTAGAAAACGAATTTGATATCCAATTTTGAGGATCCAATATGTATTCAAATAAATGATATATAGATATAAGGGAATAGATCACATTGCTGATATATTTTCCGTGCTTAGAATTTGGGGGACCACCCCAATCACCAAAACACCCCTAAATCGGCCATATTTACCGACCATGTCAATGTGAAGCTTAAATGAAAGGTATTGGGGGGTAGAGCAAGAATTGATACCCACTTTCGGGACCAACATTCTGGTGGTCTACCCCTTTCCCAAAATACCACACAAACAGCAATTTTTTAGTGACCATCGCGAAGTGGGGCTCAAATAAAAGTATTTGGGAGTAGAATACGAATTTTATGTCCAAATATAGGGCCATGTATTTAGGGCATCCCTTTCCCAAAAAATCTCCAAAGGGAAACAATTTTTCGACCATGTTAATATGTGACTCAAATGAAAAGTATTTGAGATTAGTAAAGGAATTTGATAATCTTTTTTGGGGCCATGTGTTTGGGGGACGCCTAATCCTGTAAACTCCTCTTAAACCAATGGCAATATGGGGTATAAATAAATGGTATTTGTGCAGAGAGCACGATGTTAATTTTTTTTCAGGGCCAAGTTTCTGAAGGACCACCTTTCGCATGAAAACACCACTAAATCAGACATCATTGAATATCGGGCTGAAATAAAGTATTTTAAGAATGGAGTACACCTCACATCCGAACTAAAATTCATAGATCTATAAAGATCATATCGGATTCAGATAAAGGCAATTATATTATTAAACTATTAGTCAAGTTAGCATGGTATTTCACGAAAAGATCTTTAATTGTCGAAAATAACTATTCCAAGGAAACCTTTGTTCCATATAAAGTAAAAGAAGGCGCAGCGGAGCGGGCCCGGGTCAGCTAGTAAAGAATATATATTTTTGATCAGCGTAAAAATCTTAGACGATCTAAATATGTCCGTCCGTCTGACCGTTGAAATCACACTACAGTCTTTAAAAATAGATATATTGAGCTGAAACTTTTGCACAGATTCTTGTTTTGTCCATTAGCAGATTAAGTTTGAAGATGGGCTATATCAGACTATATCTTAATATAGCCCCCATATAGACCGATCTCTCGATTTAAGGTCCAGATTTCGGTATAGATGCCCTATAGACCGATATCTCGATTTAAAGCCCCATTAAAGGCGCATTTATAATCCGATTTTGATAGGCCTTTCGAGCTACTAAAGACCAATATTTTGTTATATACAATTGAACAATAAATTGTACTTCTTAGTATTTAGTTCAAATCGGTACATATTGGGGCATAAATTATGCATTTTTCTCCGGATTATGACGAAAGGTGGTTTACATATATACCCGAGGTGTTGAGTATCCAAAGTTAACGCCTTTTTACTTGTTCATATATTCACCAGTCTAAATATAATCTGATATAGGTCCCATTTATAGCGGGCTCTCGATAATCCTTCTTAGGTTCTTAGAAGCTTAATTTGTACATATATCCAAGAAGGCCCTTGGAAGTGGCTGTCCACACCCAAATTCTCTTCTAAATAGCTAACCACATCGTAAAGGGCACTGTCAACATACCGACTCTTAGTGTAAGCATTAGTGATATTTGCATACCAGTAGAGGGTCGAGACGGCTCCCAATACATATGTCAATAAGTCTCTTTAAGGTATTCAAACTGAAGGATAAGAGAGTGACTGGCCTGTAGGGATTAAGTTACAATATGCTGTATCCCATCGGTGGGACATCCGGAAGTTATTCCGATTCAATCGGAATTACTTCCCGATTCAATGCGGCGTACAGTTTTCTCTGTTTATCTGGTGTGGATGATCTCGGAATTATATTTCGATGAGTATTACATGGAACTACCGTCCAATGGTAATAGGTATACAAATTTGAATGAGGTTCATTTATTAATTTAAGTAGTATGTATAACCTAAACTAGTCTTATAACTATACATGCGAGTATATCTGTATGTAGCATTTATAATTTTGCTCTACGACCTCATTTTGATGATGAGTGGAAAAACTCAAACATGTAATTAAGATGTGTAATTGTTGTATACTTAAGTCTGGTTTTTCATTGCGCTCTTTGCAGCATATAAATAGCCATCTTTACCACTAAGAAGGCGTGGCAGCAAAGTTAAAAGAACACCCCACAATTTTAAACTTCCAACGAAAATGTAGTTCTTTCAAAATAGGTTTTTTGATTTCTTTTGTCCGAGTATATGGGTGCGATATACTTTTTTTCCAACTCCCACACTGCAATGAAGGAAGCGTTAAGTGCCCACAGCAAAGCTTTGGGTATCCATTTTTATGCAAAGACTACTCATAGCTAAAAACCACAATTTGCAAAGCATAGAAACCTCAACAGCAACGAATATTTCGAATGACGTTGTTGTTTTTTTTGTTATCAAACATTTTGGAATACATTAAAAAGAGAGTACATACCAAACATTCTTGCGCGTTGACCTCATCATTATCATGAGTTTTATCATGGGCACAGCCTTCATGAACCCCATGAGGGAATTCGCACGTTGAACTGCACAGTGATTTCTTAAAAACAAGTATGAGCGTGCTAAGTTCGGCCGGGCCGAATCTTATATACCCTCCACCATGGATCGCTTTTGTCGAGTTCTATGCGCGTTATCTCTTTTTAGGCAAACAAAGAATATTGAATAAGAACAGTTATGCTATTGAAGCTATATCAAGTTATAGTCCGATTCCGACCATAAATGAATGCTGAACATTGTAGAAGTCATTGTGTAATATTTCAGTTCATTCGGGCAAAATCGGGAGGTTTATATGGGGGCTGTATCAAGCTATTGATCGATTTAGACCATATAAGACACGTATGTTGAAGGTTATGGGAGAAGCCGTTGTACAAAATTTCTAGCAAATCGGAAGAGATTTGCGCCGTCTAGAGGCTCAAGAAGTCAATATCCCAGATCGGTTTATATGGCAGCTATATCAAAACATGGACCGATATTGACTATACTTAGCGCAGTTGTTGAAAGTAATACCAAAACACTACGTGCGAAATTTCAGTTAAATCGAACGAAAATTGCGCTTTCTAGAGGCTCAAGAAGTTAAGACCCAAGATCGCTTTATATGGCAGCTATATCAAAACATGGAACGCTTTGGCCCATTTACAATCCAAACTGACCTACACTAATAAAAAGTATTTGTGCAAAATTTCAAGCTACTAGCTTTACTCATTCGAAAGTTAGCGTGCTTTCGACAGACAGACAGATCTCTGTCCCTGGGTTTTCAATGTAAACCCCCGGCCTACTCTGTCCTCTAGCTTTGATCCATCCGTGTAACATGATCTTCCAGATCGGAATACTAGGTTCCGTCAATCCAAGACTTGGCCGATGGCAGCAGTGACTCGCACTCGACTTCAAGGATCATCTCAGGTATCCGATCGGAAACCTCTTCCCTTCCTTCCAGATCTCCTTTCTTCACCTCGTTTATACAGCGATGGTTTGAGCTGCTCCCATCCTCAATCCATTCTCCCATCGCCCTAAGTCTCATAGCCGCAGTGGCTGCCTCACACTTAATCTGTATGTCAATGGGTCTGATGTCTAGAATAGTCTCCAGTGCCCTAGAGGGCGTGGTCCTCATCGATCCGCCTAAGCCAAGACAATATGTTCTCTGAACCTGTTGTATGGTCCTTATGTAGCACTTTTTCTCCATAGCAGTCCACTAAACTACAAAGGCGTAAGTCAGTATTGGTCTAGTCACGCTCCTATAGAGCCAGTGAACTATCCTAGGATTCAGGCCCCATTTCGAGCCTACGACCCGTCTACATAGTGCCCAACATCTGTGAGCCTTCTCAGTACGCTCCTGATTGTGCCACTTCCAATTCAGTTTCCTATCCAATATCACACCTAAGTATTTGCCCTTTCTACCTTGACTACCTTCGTCTTCCTCGTGAACAGGCATTAACATTAATGCCTGGGTCTAGCCCAGCCATATGCAAGACCCTTTCGGCGCTACTGCATAGCTTGTCGTGGCATAGCTAGCGGATCCTTCCCCTTAGAAGTATTATAACATCGTCTAGGTAGCAGACGGGTTCAAATCCCTCCTCAGTCAGCATCCGTAATAGGTCATTTATGGTGGTCACCCATAGGAGTGTCGATAAAGCGCCCCCTGTGCCACTTTCTCCCTTATATTTATGCCATGGGACACACAATTTATCAACCTGTTCCTTAGCATATGGTTTATCCGGGTCTACCCGGTCTAACGACACTCGAACCGACACTCGAACCGACACTCGTTCGCACATTGTTTAAAGTCCCCTCGATGTCAATGCATACCGCCAGTGTGTACGTTTTGGCATCGAAGGATTCTTCTATTTTATGCGCAATCTCGTGCAGGGCAGTCTCCACCGACCTTCCCTTGACAGAGGCATGCTGTTTGTATTTAAGAAGTTCGCTGGATGTCATACTCTTTACATTGTGTCCACAATACGTTCCATGGTTTTGAGTAGAAAGAACGTAAGGCTTATGGGTCTGTAGGACTTTGGTGTCGCATAACTTGCCTTGCCGGGATTGGGTATAAACAGCACCCTTGCCTCCTACCAGGCTTTGGCCAGACGAGGCGCCAGATAGTCTGCCTCTTTCTGTAGTAACGCCGGAAATATTCTATCAGGTCCGGTTTGAAGCTCCTCAAGGATTCCTTCACCATAATTTTCGTTATTATAAACCTTCGATCAACGTCATTATTCCAAGATTCCGGTGTCTCCGTAAGTCCCGTCGTATCCTGTGGAAAATGGGTTTTCATCAAAAGCCTCAACATGTCCTCCGTTGTCTCTGCTCTCACTCCCATGTCGTCTACTAAAGTTTCAGTTTGGACATGGGTTTTTGAGAGAAACATTGTTATCTTGGAAGCTTTGCAGACAAGCTTCCAGGAGGCACGTTTCGCCGTTCTGGTAATCTTACCTCATTCCTTGAGCGGTGTGTAATACACGTCCGCCTTGTTACGCAGTGTTCTGTTAAAAAGTCTGCGAACCTCTTTCCCAATATTGCGAATTTCAGATTTATCAGCTTAATCCCCTAAAAATAGCGACTTCCAGGGGCTCAAGAAGTCAGATCGGGAGATCGATTTATATGGGAGCTATATCCAAATCTGAACCGATATGGCCCCTTTACGATCCCCAATGACCTGCATCAATATAAAATATCTGTGCAAAATTTCAAGCGGCTAGCTTTACGCGTTCGACTGCTATCGTGATTTCGACAGACGGACGGACGGGCGGACATGGTTAGATCGACTCAGAATGTCGAGACGATCAAAAATAGTTATACTGTATGGGGTCCTAGATCAATATTTCGAGATATTACATACAGAATGACTACATGGGTGTATACTTATTTGGACCGTACCTGGCACTGTTGCAGAAAGTCCTAACAGAACACCGCGTGCAAAATTTCAGCCAAATCAGCTCAAGAAATCAAATCGAGAGATCGGTTTTTATGAGAGCTATATCCACATCTGAACCGATATGGCCCATTTGCAGTCCTCAACGACCTACATCAATACAATGTATCTGTGCAAAATTCCAAGTGGCTAGCTTTACGTGTTCGACCGCTATCGTGATTTCGGGACGGATGGATACGGCTGGATCAACTTAGAATGTCGAGACGATCAAGAATATGTATACTTTATAGGGTCTTAGGTGAATATTTCGAGGTATTACCAAAGGATTGACTAGATTAGTATACCCCAATCCTGTGGTGGTGGGTATAAAAAGATGTATCTGATGACCATCACTTTTATTAGGGTCCTGCTTCCTTTTAAGACATCTGAAAAATCCTGCCCTCTAGTTGGTAAATAAGAATCTAAATTTTATCTTTACATGTCTACGAGTGAACTAGCGAAATTACAAATTCTGTTTATACCCTTTACCATAGGTTGGGGGTATACTAATTTCGTCATTCCGTTTGTAACACCCCCATAAAGCATGCATATTCTTGATCGTCATGACATTTTACTTCGATCTAGCTATGTCCGTCCATCTGTCTGTCTGTCCGGCCATCTGTCGAAAATACGCTAACATTCGAAGGAGAAAAGATAGATGCTTGAAATTTTGCACAAATACTTCTTATTGGAATAGGTCGATTTTGATATAACTGCCGTATAAATCGATCTTGGGTCTTGATTTCTTTTGCTTCTAGAGGGAGATATCCTTATCCCCTTTGGCTGAAATTTAGCATGAGTTGTTTTGCTATGATTTCTAACAACTATTTTAAGTATGGTTGAAATCGGTCCATAACCTGATATAGCTGTCATATAAACCGATCTGGGATCTTGACTTCTTGAGCCTCTAGAGGGCGCAATTATTATCTGATTTGGCTGACATTTTGCGTAAGGTGTTTTGTTTTGTCTTGCAACAACCATGCCAACTATGCTGGCACAGGATAACTGTGAGCATCACACAGGCTGGAGCATTGAGGTCCGGTCTGTGGCATGTTCATTGATGTCACGAGAAACTTAGCTGCGAGCTACTGGGCTCGTCCACAGTGGAATGCTTCATTTGGAGTAGCTGTAACTGCAGTCGCGGGCAATCAGCGTTATCGAGTGGAGAGTCTCAGTGAAAGGCCGGGCGGCACCGGCTCTTGCAAAAATATTGAGTACCTATGATGCATGTTATGACAGGGCCGGTTATTGGGGCATATAAATAACTAATGATCACTCTGTTCCCGCGGCGATTGGTCCTTTGGATCGGAACGAACTTGCTCACATATAGGAGCTTGACCTACAAAAACAACAACAACAATTATGGTCTAAATCGTTTCATAACCTTTACCATAGCTCCCAAAGATACCCATCTCCCGATTATATTTAGCTGAAATTTTGTACAACGGCTTCTTCCATAACCTTCAACATATGTATCATATATGGTCTGAATCGACCTATAGCTTGATACAGTTCCCATATAAACCGGTCGCCCGATTTTACTTCTTATGCCCCTTAAAGGCGCAATTCTTATACAAAATGGCTAAAATTTTACACAATGACTTCTACTATGGTCCTCAACATTCGATTCAATTAGGGTCGAATCGGACCATACATTGATTTCGCTTCAATAGCTTGGTAATTCTTATCCATTATCCTTTGTTTGCCGAAAACGATATACCGGACAAAGAACTCGACATATGCGATCCATGGTGAAGGGTATATAAGATTCGGCCCGGCTGAACTTTGCACGCTTTACTTGTTATTCCATTTTCTTCTACACTGTCAGTTTCATTAACACTATTTACCAGTGTTTTCTGTCTATGTACGAAACATTTCATAGTTCAAGCCAAAATGTTTGTTTGCATCAGACATCAAATACATTTGCATAACAACCTAGCCTTGATTGTAAAAATCCCATACTGTGCTATGTGACAATAACTGCCATACAACAGCTATTAGCATAATGTCCTTCTGGATAAAGCAATTCAAAACTCTTATATACCGATGAGGGAAATATGGTAGGTAGGGAGTTCTAAAAGGTTGGAAGAATTTGCATGAATTTGCACACATCGTAGTGCATACATTAGTCAATGCATATAAAAGTAGAATGAGTCGAGAAAATACAAATATTTTTCTGTCTCAAAACTGGAATAAAAATTCGAAATTCTTGACTTAGTTTTTGTATTATTTAAGAACAAAAAGTAATTCAAATGTATTTGTGGTTTGGCACACACACAGCCACGCAAAATTGTGTATGAAAGCTTATACAAAAAACAAAAAAAAAAAACACACAAACATATTGTATCTTGCTCATCGTGTATGGGCCTGACATTAAGTACTGACAGTTTAAGCTTTTCATTCTTTTTTTCCGTGCTGCCTAGGGATTATGTGCAAAATTGACTTAGGTAGGTAGTAGCTGTCAGTTCTAACTTTTCCCATATTGGCAAAAACATAAATCTCTGACATTCATAAATTTTAAAATGAACACAAAACACAATTTCGTGTCTCTGAAACATGAGAATATGAGACCAGAGTTGCCAATGAATGAAATTGGCAATTCAGAGAGGGAGAGGAGCGAGAATATTCCTCTCTTTAATTAACACATAAACGATAAATGAAGAAGAGGGTCCCCTCTTTATATAACACACTAGCTGACCCGGGCCCGCTCCGCTGCACCTTCTTTTACTTTATATGGAACAAAAGTTTCCTTGGAATATTCATTTTCGACAATTAAAGAGCTTTAAGTGAAATACCATGCTAACATGACTTACAGTTTAACAATATAAGTGGAATATTTATTTTCGACAATTAAAGAGCTTTTAGTGAAATACCATGCTACGAAAATAGTATATCGCTTGACTTACAATTTAACAATATAAGTGCCCTTGTCCGAATCCCATATGATCTTTATTGGTCTACGAATTTATGTTTGGATGTAAGGTGTACTCCATTCTTAAAATACTTTATTTCAGCCCGCTACTCTCATGATATCTTATTTAGGGGTGTTTTCGGGGGTGAGGTGGTCCCTCAGGCACTTGTCCATAATATCAGCATCGTGCTCTTCTTTCAAAAACCATTTATTTAAACCTTAAATTGCCCTTGGTTTAGGGGAGTTTATACGATGAGGCGTCCCCCAAACACATGGCCCAAAATAGGTTATCAAATTCGTTTTCTAATCTTAAATACCACATATTGGCATGGTCGAAAAATTTTTACCCTTTGCGGGGTGTTTTGGGGAAGGGGTGATGCCCTAAATACATGGTCCTAAATCTGGATATCAGATTCTAATTCTACACTCAAGTACCTTTATTTGAGCCCCATTTTGCGATGGTCACTATAAAATTGCTGCTTGTGGGGTATTTTGGGAAAGAGGTTGACCCCCAGAAAATTGGTCCCGAAAGTGGGTATCAAATCTTGTTCTACCCCCAATACCTTTCATTTAAGCTCCACTTTGACATGGTCGGTAAAAATGGCCGCTTTAGGGGTGTTTTGGGGATTGGGATGGTCACCCAAACACTAAGCCCAGAAAATATATCAGCAACGTGCTCTATTCTCATATATATATATATATGTATCATTTATTTGAACCCCATATTGCGATTGGCCTCAAAATTGGATATCAAACTTTTTCAAATCTCATTTAAACATTAAATGAGGTTTGGGGTATTGGCCCAAAAAACTATAAATATTTAGTTCCACTCTCTTTACGACCCAAATTGTCTTGGAGAGCAAATACGTCCAATTTGGGGGTTGTTATGGTGGTGGGACGTCCCCTAGGCAGTTGGTCCCTAATGTTGATATCAGATACGTGGTCTACTCCTAAATACCTTTAATTTAGAGCCCCATATTTCCATAGTCGGCAAACATGACAGGCTTGGGGGGTGTTTTGGGGAATGGGCGGCCACTCTGTGAGTTGGCCTTGAAAATATATATCGGATTTGTGTTCCACTCTAAAAACCCTCTTATTTGAGCCTCATATTGCAATAGTCAGCCAATACTTCCTTTTCGGGTGGAGTTGTGGGTATCAATTTTCCCGAATATTGATATGAGATTCGTGCTTTACTCCCAAAGACCTTTCATTTGAGCCCCATGTGGCTATGGTCGTAAATGTGTCCCCTTTGAGGAGGTTTTTGGGGAGAGGCGGCAACCCAAACACTTTATCTCATATTTGGATATCAGATTCTAATTCTACACTCAAATACCTTTTATTTAAGCCCCATATTCTCAAGGTCAGTAAATAAGTCCTGTTTGGGGGGAGTTTTGAGGTAGGGGTGGACATCCAGAAACGTGGTACCACATTTGGATATCAGATTTGTATTCTACTCGCAAATACCTTTCATTTGGGTCCCATATTGCCATGGTCGGTAAATATGTCCGATTTAGGGGTTGTTTTGGGGATTGGGATGGTCCCCTAGTACTTGGTTCGACAATTGGATATCAGATACGTTTTCTTATCCTAAATACCTTTCATTTGAGTCCCATATTGTCGTGATTGGTCTAAATATATGTTTGGAAGGTTTTAGGGTGCATCAGAAATTTGGATACCAAATTTTTATTTTTAGGGTACTATATGAGAGCACATAAATGTTCGCTTAAATCGCACCACCCATCTTTGAGATCTGGCGTTTTTGAAAATAAGGGTAAAGGGTAGGGTCCGCTTCCCCGCTCCGGTGTTTTGTGGGGTGTTTTTTTTTACCTTTCATTTAAGCTCCACATTGACGTGGTTGGTAAATATGCACGGTTTAGGGGTGTCTTGGGGAGTGGAGTGGTCCCCAAACACTTAGCTCTGAAAATATACCAGCATCGTGCTCTACTCGCGAATACCACTTACTCCCAAATACCTTTATTTGAATCAGTAAATAACTGTTATTTGCGGGGTGATTTAGGGAAGGGGTAGACTCCCCATACCTTTCATTTGAGCCCCACATTGACGTGTTTGGTAAATATGCCCGGTTTAGGGGTTTTTGGGGTAGTGGGGTGGTCCCCAAACACTTAGCCCTGAAAATATTTCAGCATCGTGCTCTTCTCTCAAATATCACTTATTTGAATCCCATATTGCCGTTGGCATCAAAATTTGATATCAAATTCGTTTTCTAATTTCAAATACCTTTCATTTAAACCCCTTGCTGCAAAAGTCAGTAAATATGTCTGATTTAGGGTATGGGTCCTAAAAACAATCAATATCGAGATCCACTCCCTTTAAAACCCTAAATTGACATGGTGAGCAAATACGTTCTATTTGAGCGTTGTTATTGGGGTGGGACGTCCCCTAGGCAGTGGATCCGTGGGCTACTCCCAAACACATTTCATTTGAACCCCATATTTCTATAATCAGCATACATGACCGGTTTCGGGTATGTTTTGGGGCGGCCACTCAGTGTCTTGACCCTGAAAATATATATCGGATTCGTGTTCTACTCTAAAATACTTTTTATTACAGCCCCATACTGGAATGGGCAGCAAATACGTCCTGTATGGGTGGTGCTATGGAGGTGGGGTGGCCCCGTACACACTTTTACCCGAATATTGATATCAGATTCGTGCTTTACTCCCAAATACCTTTAATTTGAGCCCCATATTGCTATTGTAGTAAATTTGTCCTCTTTGAGGGTTGTTTTTGGAAGGGTCGGCCCCCTATACACTTGGTCCAACATTTGAGTATTAGATTCGTCTTCTACACTTAAATACCTTTTATTTGAGCCCCACATTGCCATGATCAGTAAATAAATCCTGTTTAGGAGGTGTTTCGCGGAAGGGGTGGAGCCCCAGAAACGTGGTCCCACATTTGGATACCAAATTCGAATTCTACTAGCAAATACTCTCTTTTGAGTCCCATATTGCCAAGGTCGGTAAATATGTCCGATTTACTGGTGTTTTGGGGGTTGGGGTGGTACCCCAAACACTTAGCCAGACAATTGGATATCAGATACGTTTTCTACTCTTAAATACTTTTCATTTGAGTTCCATATTGTCACGATTGGTCTATCTTAATCTTCTATTATATTAAAATGAAATTGTTGCGCTATGTTTGTTAGTTTGTTTGTCTGTTCCGTGTAGACTCAAAAAAGGCTGAACCGATTTTCATGACATTTTCACAGATGGTAGAGTTTGAGCACCCGGTGAAAATAGGGCACTACATTTTTTGATATCCGAAGGGGGGCGGACCCTCCGCCTTAACCGAATTTCCAAAAACGCCACATCTCGAAGATGGGTGCATCGATTTAAGCGAAATTTCGTATACCATATTATGGTACCCAAAAAACACCTAATTGATAAAGAATTTTGGGGTGAAATAACCTGGGGGACGCCCCATCCTAAAACCCACACGAACGGACATGTTTACCGATTGGGACAATATGGGTATCAAACGAAGGGTATTTAAGAGAAGAGTATGAGCTTGGTATACAAATTTCACCCAAAGTGTTCGGGGGTCCTCCACCCCCAAAAAACCCCCCAACAGGACTCTTTCAACGCTTTGGGCAATAAGGGTATCAAATGAAAGGTATTTAAAAGTAGAATATAAATCTGACATGCAAAAATATTTTTTTTGGTGTATGAGGCGCCCACCTCTCTCCATCCCCAAAACCCCCCAGCAGGATATATTTACCCTAAGTATCGGGGGAAGGGGGTACCCCATCCCCAAAAACACCACCCAACAGGGCACTTTTACCTCTTTGGGCAATATGGATATTAAATAAGAGGTATTTAAGAGTAGAATACGTACTTGGCATAATAACGTCACTTTTAGTGGTGGGGGGTTACCCACCCCCCCCAAAAAAAAACACCCAACAGGACACTATTACCGGTTTGGGCAATATGGGTATCAAATGAAAGGTATTTAGAAGTTGAGTACAAATCTGACATAAAAATTTATTTCTGGGTGTCTGCGGGGCTTTCCCACCCCCCAAAACCCCAGCAAGACATCTGAACCGACTGGGACAATGTGGATATGAAGTCGAAGGTATAGTAAAAAGCTAATATAAACAAGTGAAAGCGTGCTAAGTTCGGCCGGGCCGAATCTTATATACCCCCACCATGGATCGCATTTGTCGAGTTCTTTTCCCGGCATCTCTTCTTAGGCTAAAAAGGATATAAGAAAAGAGTTGCTCTGCTATTAAAACGATATCAAGATATGGTCCGGTTCGGACCACAATTAAATTATATGTTGGAGACCTTTGTAAAATTTCAGCCAATTCGTATAAGAATTGCGCCCATTGGGGCTCACGAAGTAAAATAGAGAGAACGATTTACATGGGATCTGTATCGGGCTATAGGCCGATTCAGACCATAATAAACACGTTTGTTGATGGTCATGAGAGCATCCATCGTACAAAATTTCAGGCATATCGGATAATAATTGCGACCTCTAGGGGTCAAGAAGTCAAGATCCCACATCGGTTTATATGGTAGCTATATCAGGTTATGAACCGATTTGAACCTTATTTGACACAGTTGTTGAAAGTAAAAATAAAATACGTCATGCAAAATTTCAGCTAAATCGAATAGGAATTGCGCCCTCTAAAAGCTCAAGAAGTCAAATCCCCAGATCTGTTTATATGACAGCTATATCAGGTTATGGACCGATTTCAACCATACTTGGCACAGTTGTTGGATATCATAACAAAACACGTCGTGCGAAATTTCATTCTATTCGGATAAGAATTGCGCCCTCTAGAGGCTCAAGAAGTCAAGACCCAAGATCGGTTTATATGGCAGCTATATCAGGTTATGGGCCGATTTGAAACTTACTTGGCACAGTTGTTGGGTATCATAACAAAACACGTCGTGCGAAATTCCATTCCATTCGGATAAGAATTGCGCCCTCTAGAGGCTCAAGAAGTCAAGACCCAAGATCGGTTTATATGGCAGCTATATCAGGTTATGGACCAATTTGAACTATACTTAACACAATTGTTGGACATAATAACGAAACACGTCGTGCAAAATTTCATTCCAATCGGATAAGAATTGCGCACTCTAGAGGCTCAAGAAGTCAAGACCCAAGATTGGTTTATATGACAGCTATATCAGGTTATGGACCGATTTGAACCATACTTGGCACACTTGTTGGATATCATAACAAAACACGTCGTGCAAAATTTCATCCCAATCAAGAAGTCAAGACCCAAGATCGGTTTATATGGCAGCTATATCAAAACATGGACCGATATGGCCCATTTACAATACCAACCGACCTACACTAATAAGAAGTATTTGTGCAAAATTTCAAGCGGCTAGCTTTACTCCTTCGGAAGTTAGCGTGCTTTCGACAGACAGACGGACGGACGGACAGACGGACGGACATGGGTAGATCGACATAAAATTTCACGACGATCAAGAATATATATACTTTATAGGGTTTCAGACGAATATTTCGAGTAGTTACAAACAGAATGACGAAATTAGTATACCCCCCATCTTATGGTGGAGGGTATAAAAAATGAAATTGTTGCGCTATGTTTGTTAGTTTGTTTGTCTGTTCCGTATAGACTCAAAAAAGGCTGAACCGATTTTCATGACATTTTCACAGATGGTAGAGTTTGAGCACCCGGTGAAAATAGGGCACTACATTTTTTGATATCCGAAGGGGGGCGGACCCCCTCCCCCTTAACCGAATTTCCAAAACGCCACATCTCAGAGATGGGTGCAACGATTTAAGCGAAATTTTGTATACCATATTATGGTACCCCAAAAACACCTAATTGGTAAAGAATTTTGGGGTGAAATAACCTGGGGGACGCCCCATCCTAAAACCCACACGAACGGACATGTTTACCGATTGGGACAATATGGGTATCAAACGAAGGGTATTTAAGAGAAGAGTATGAGCTTGGTATACAAATTTCACCCAAAGTGTTCGGGGGGTCCTCCACCCCCAAAAAACCCCCCAACAGGACTCTTTCAATGCTTTGGGCAATAAGGGTATCAAATGAAAGGTATTTAAAAGTAGAATATAAATCTGACATGCAAAAATATTTTTTGGTGTATGAGGCGCCCACCTCTCTCCATCCCCAAAACTCCCCAGCAGGACATATTTACCCTAAGTATCGGGAGGGTACCGCACCGTATATGAGATTATAGCACCACATTGGGCCGAAACATCTGAAAGGCCGTACCAGCACGCTCAGATAAAATAAGAGAGTGCAAGCAGGTGCAGCGCAGCGGGCCCTGCCCAGCTAGTATAAAATAAACGATAAATATAAAGGGTGATTCTTTTGAGGTTAGGATTTTCATGCATTAGTATTTGACAGATCACGTGGGATTTCAGACATGGTGTCAAAGAGAAAGATGCTCAGTATGCTTTGACATTTCATCATGAATAGACTTACTAACGAGCAACGCTTGCAAATCATTGAATTTTATTACCAAAATCAGTGTTCGGTTCGAAATGTGTTCATTCACCGTAACGTTGCGTCCAACAGCATCTTTGAAAAAATACGGTCCAATGATTCCACCAGCGTACAAACCACACCAAACAGTGCATTTTTCGGGATGCATGGGCAGTTCTTGAACGGCTTCTGGTTGCTCTTCACTCCAAATGCGGCAATTTTGCTTATTTACGTAGCCATTCAACCAGAAATGAGCCTCATCGCTGAACAAAATTTGTCAAAATTTGAACACATTTCGAACCGAACACTGATTTTGGTAATAAAATTCAATGATTTGCAAGCGTTGCTCGTTAGTAAGTCTATTCATGATGAAATGTCAAAGCATACTGAGCATCTTTCTCTTTGACACCATGTCTGAAATCCCACGTGATCTGTCAAATACTAATGCATGAAAATCCTAACCTCAAAAAAATCACCCATTAGTAGAAACGGACAACGTGGCGTAACAAGAGTTTGTCACTGGTATGCATTCGTCGAAGGTTATTGGAGAAATTGTCTCTGAGACGATAAAAAGCTACGACTCTTTTAAGTGGCCAGGCCCCGATGATATATCTCCGGTTGAATTGCAAGCTGTTTCGGATAGACTGGTTCATTGGCTTAGGGAGATATACTCTGCTAGAATCTGCATGTCGTACATTTCTGTGGGATAGAGAGACACAAGCGTAGTTTACATTCCAATAGTAGGGAAACCGTACCACACGAAGGGGAAAGGTTCTACAAGCGAAAGGTCCCACAGGTATGCCATTCTTTATACTGAAGACCCAAGAGAGGTTGATAGAAACATATCTTAGAGCAAAGATTCCTGGCCCTTCACAACCTAGTCGCCTAAATAGTGGATTCTCTATTTAGGCGACTAGGTTGTGAATATACATTGGTAATATTTTTTCACATTGAAGGTGTCTGTCAGGTTATAGACAGATTTTTATCATACTTGACATAGATATTGGAAGTCATACGGAAACAAAATATGCCAAATTTCAACCAAAGTGGATAACAATTGCGCCCTGTAGAGGCTCAATAAGTTAAATCGTGAGATCGGTATATATGGCAGCTGTATCAGGATATCAACTGATTTTAACCATACATGACACAGTTATTGGAAGTCATACTAGAACGTTATGTGCAAAATGTCAGCCAAATCGGATAAGAATTGTGCCCTCTAGAAGCTCAAGGAGTCAAGACCCAAGATCGGCTTATATGACTGCTACATCAAAACATGGACCTATTTAGCGCATTTACAATCCAAACTGACCTACACTAATAAGAAGTATTTGTGCAAAATTGCAAGCGCATAGCTATACTCCTTCAAAAGTTAGCCTGTTTTCGACAGACAGACGGACGGACATGGCTAGATGGACTGAAAATGTTGTGACGATCAAGAATATATACTCAATGGGTTCTTATACGAATATTTCGGGGTGTTACGAAGGGAATGACGAATTTGTATACCCCCACCATATGGGGGATGGTATAAAATTATTTAAATTAGTTTTGATATCAAAATTTAGCTTACTTCAAAATAAAATGGCATAAGATAAACAAACACTCATTTATTCTCCTTCAATATTTAAAGATACTTCGCTTTACCACGGCAACTCTGTTTAAACTTGGCGGGACTGATGGTTGTTACTCGCAGACCTGACGCCTGCTGCAAAGACAGCCGGTACAAGTATTCTTGCAACAGCTACTGCATATGTGGTATTAAGTTAGTGCCTAAATTCAAAAGATATGTTTTCTCTGTCGAATGTTGTTGGGCTGCTGTCACTCTCATCTTCCCAAGAATACTCTTGTCCCCTACCCTGAGAAAAAACGTAGCTGCTAAATTTATGCGAGACATTGTAAAGAAACCAAAATTCTGGCATATTCCTACCCTTGTCATCGAACTGTTTATTAAAGCAATGTAGAATTGAATAGAGAGGCCAGCCAGCAGGATGGAATTCCAATAGATTTTCGAAGCACATACAGACAATGGCCAATATTGGATTAATGAAATGTAGAAACAAGGGAAATTGTTGCATTTTCATTCTTATAAAGGATATTGATTTCAATGCAAGGATATAGCATAGCAATATAGAAACACACAAAATTTTCCATACATTTTTGGGGAAATTGACTCGACCTGATTTGATTTGAAAGCAGTCGCATTGTTGTAGACCAAAGCAAAAATTTAATAACATGTCCTTAAATTTTGGAATTTGATATTTAATGAAGATAGGAAATTGTTTTATTTTCGTTATTCAAAGAGAAGAAAAGGAATTGTTTAAAAATTAAAACAAGTAGGAACGAGCTCGAAGACTACAAAGCAGACATGTAAAAGCGTGCTAAGTTCAGCTGTGCCGAATCTTATATACCATCCATCATGAATCGCATTTGTCAAGTTCTTTGCTCTATATCTCTTTATAGGCAAACAAAGGATAATGGATTGCTATGCTATTGGAGCTATACCAAGTTCTGAACCGATTGGGGCCATACTTAGCTTGACTGTTGGAGATCAAAGTGGAAGTCATTATGAATTATCACCATTCAGCCAAGTCGGATAATAATTGCGCTCTATAGAGGCTCAAGAAGCATAATCGGGTAAACGGTTTATATGGAAGCTAAATCAGTAATGAATCTGATATAGCTGGCTCAGTTTTTGGAAGTCATAGCAAAACACTTCATGCAATATTTAAGCCAAATCGGATGAAAATCGCGACCTGCAGTTTGTATACAAATTAACATTGACAGTCGGACAGACAGACGGACGGACAGACAGACGGATATAGCTAAATCGAATCAGAAAGTGATTCTGAGTCGATCGGTATACTTATCAAATTTCGTACAGGCATGTTTTTCGGCCTAGAGACGAAGCCCATTGATACTGGAAAAAATCGGATCGGATTTGGATATAGCTCCCATATATATGTTCGTCATTTGTTTATCGATTCTCTCAAAATTTGGCTGGAAGGATTTTATCATGGTTCTCCACATTATTGTTAAAATTCATAGAAATTGGTTTAGATTTACATATAGCTCTCATATATATATATCGCTCGATTTTAACTCCTACAACCATTGCAAGCGCATTTATACATCAATCTTCCCAAAACTTTGTACAACGCCTTGCTTGACGACTACCACATTATCTGAGAAGTATGCTCGAAATCGGTTCAGAATTAGATATAGCTCTTGTATATATGTTCGTCCGATTTTAGGTGATTTGCAATAATGTTGTCATTTGTCAACCGTATTTATTACAGTTTGAACATATTTGCTCGAAATTTGATAGGGATTGTTTAATCTCAAGTTTTATGGTTTATATGATAGCTATATCGAAAAATAGTCCGATTTGGACCATATTTGGTTCGGACATCGGCAGGGATAGTACAACTCACAGTTTCAAATTTCAGCGAAATCGGGTAATAAATGAGGTCTTTATGTATTTTTGGGCAATTTTTCCATAGAAGTCAGACAACAGTGTAGCGGATCAAGAAATTAAGATTCAAGATCTGTTTATAAGGGAGTTATATTAGTTTATGAAGCGATTTGGACCATAATTGGCACAGTTTTAGTTAAAACAAAACACTTCATGCTAATTTTCAGCCAAATGGGATAAAAATTGCGCCCTCCAGAAGCTTAAGAAGTCAAGACCCAGGATCCGTTAATATGGCAGCTATATCAAAACATGGACCGATATAACCCATTTACAATCCAAACCGACCTTCACGGAAAGGAAATATTCGTGCTTGCTTATTCCTTCCAAAGTTGGAAAGCTTTCGACAGACTGGTGGACAGATGGGCGGACGGGGCTAAATCGATTTAGAATGTGAAGACGACCGAGAATATATATACATTGTTGTGTCTGAGATCAATATTTCGCTGTGTTACAAACGCAATGACGAAATTAGTATACATCCCCCCCCCCCCCCCCACCATTCTATGGTGGAGGGTTCCGTCGGACCGAATTTTATATACACTTCATCATGGATCCCACTTGTAAAGTTCTTTGCCTGGTATCTCTTTATTGGCAATCAAAGGATAATGGATAAAAATTGCTAGACTATTGAAGTTCCATCAGCTTATGAACTAATTCGGGGCATCGGGGTATTTGTGACGACACTTGAGTGCGAGGCATTACTGCCAACGGCTCGGTCTTGGATTGACGTAACTCTGGTATTGCCATCTGAAAGTTCATGCTACACGGGTGGACTAAAACTGAGGACATCGTGGGCCTGGGTGTTTACATTGAGAACTAAGAGTCGGGGATCTGTTTCCAACTGCCTGACTATAATACCGTCCTGCAGGCGGAGATCCGTTCTATCACGGAATGCGTGAGGTTATGTGGTGTTAAAGCGAGGACCTTGAGTGTTAAAATTTTTATAAACAGTAATCTGGCCATCAGGGCAATAACAACTGGGTCAGAAAGGTCACGGAGTGTAAAACGGAGATAAACACCTCTGAGGATGGTAGGATCCGCATTGTTTGGGTGATGGGCCCTAGCGGAGTAAGGGTAATGAGAAAGCAGTCGTTTTTACAGCAAAGACCAGAGGACTGCCGTCAACTAAAATGGTTAACCCGATGCCTTTCGGGTCGACGCAGTCCTAGTTAAAGGAGTGGGCGAAGAACACGGTTCACTAAGTACAGGGTACAGGGATTTTGTTAGTCGCACAGAATTGCTGATTTAGATATCCTTTTCATACCCACCACCATATGATGGGGGTATACTAATCTAGTCATTTCGTTTGTAACACCTAGAAGTATGGATCTAAGACCCCATAAAGTATATATATTCTGGATCGTCTCGACATTCTGAGTCTATCTAGCCATGTCCGCTCGTCTGTCGTAATCATGATATTGGTCGAACGCATAAAGCTAGACTCTAGGTTGTTGGGGATTGCAAATGGGCCATATCGGTTCAGATTTGGATACCGCTCTCATATAAACGATCTCCGATTTTGACTTCTTGCGCCTTAAGAAGCCTCAATTTTCATCTGATTTGGTTGAAATTTGAAACAAAGATTTGAGTTATGACGTCCACCATTTATGCCAAGTATGATCCGAAACTATGATCCGAAACCTTGATCTGAAACCTCCATATAAACCAAGCCTAAATGTTCACCCGATCTGGCTGAAATTTGGCCCAAATCCCTATCTTATGACTTACAACATCAGTGACAAGTTTTATCCGAATCGGTCAATATGGTTATACAGGCCCCTCTTAGTACCGATATACCGATATGGCTTCATTAGACCAAAATAATTGAAAAACAAACTCAGTTTATAAGCGCAAATTTTTAGCGGAATCCATGGTGGTGCGTACTCAAGATTCGGCCTGGCCGTCTTAGCAAGATTTTACCTATTTCAGTTACTTTTTATACCCACGATCATAGGATGGGGGGTATGCTTATCTAGTCATTCAGTTTGTAACACCTTCGAATATTCGTCTAATTCCCCATAAAGTATATATATAGCCATGTCCGTCCCTCCGTCCGTCCCACCGTCCGTCCCACCGTCCGTCCCTCTGTCCGTCCCTCCGTCCCTCCGTCCGTCCCTCCGTCCGTCCCACCGTCCGTCCCTCCGTCCGTCCCTCCGTCCGTCCCTCCGTCCGTCCCTCCGTCCGTCCCACCGTCCGTCCCTCCGTCCGTCCCTCCGTCCGTCCCTCCGTCCGTCCCTCCGTCCGTCCCTCCGTCCGTCCCTCCGTCCGTCCCTCCGTCCGTCCCTCCGTCCGTCCCTCCGTCCGTCCCTCCGTCCGTCCCTCCGTCCGTCCCTCCGTCCGTCCCTCCGTCCGTCCCTCCGTCCGTCCCTCCGTCCGTCCCTCCGTCCGTCCCTCCGTCCGTCCCTCCGTCCGTCCCTCCGTCCGTCCCTCCGTCCGTCCCTCCGTCCGTCCCTCCGTCCGTCCCTCCGTCCGTCCCTCCGTCCGTCCCTCCGTCCGTCCCTCCGTCCGTCCCTCCGTCCGTCCCTCCGTCCGTCCCTCCGTCCGTCCCTCCGTCCGTCCCTCCGTCCGTCCCTCCGTCCGTCCCTCCGTCCGTCCCTCCGTCCGTCCCTCCGTCCGTCCCTCCGTCCGTCCCTCCGTCCGTCCCTCCGTCCGTCCCTCCGTCCGTCCCTCCGTCCGTCCCTCCGTCCGTCCCTCCGTCCGTCCCTCCGTCCGTCCCTCCGTCCGTCCCTCCGTCCGTCCCTCCGTCCGTCCCTCCGTCCGTCCCTCCGTCCGTCCCTCCGTCCGTCCCTCCGTCCGTCCCTCCGTCCGTCCCTCCGTCCGTCCCTCCGTCCGTCCCTCCGTCCGTCCCTCCGTCCGTCCGTCCCTCCGTCCGTCCCTCCGTCCGTCCCTCCGTCCGTCCCTCCGTCCGTCCCTCCGTCCGTCCCTCCGTCCGTCCGTCCCTCCGTCCATCCATCGAAATCACGATAGCGGTCGAACGCGTAAAGCTAGCCGCTCGAAATTATGCACGGACACTTAATATCGATGTAGATCATAGGGGACTGCAAATAGGCCATATCGGCTCAGTTTTAGATATAGCTTCCATATAAACCTATCTCCAGATTTGACTTCTTGAGCCCATATAAGCCGCAATCTTCATCCGATTTGGCTGAAGTTTTACATGTAGTGTTCCGTTATGACTTCCAATAACTGTGTCAACTACGGGATGATAGTCTTGCAATATAGCGAGTATAACAAGCGTCTAATAGAGATGGTGGACTATGAGACATGGATTGTATTCAGTTAAGATGCTTTTTGACCCTGTTAGATGAGCTCACTTTTCTGAATACTCGGGTCATACAGATCATGCGAAACTGAAATACTCTCCATTTGTGAAGATATATGATACCACCTTGCCGATTCCATCACCTCGAAAAGGGTAGGCAAGCGACCAGAGGGCTAGCAAGTGATTGGAAGCTGGACGCCCCGCGAGGTAACAACAAGTTAAAGGCCAATAAGGTGAAGGTTTGTTGGCAAAAGCCAATGCGACCTCACACTGAGGAAGAATGGTCTAATAAGAATCAACTATAGAGCGATTTTTCGACAAGAGGGGACTTACGAATCAACTTCGGCCACTTCTCCTCTGTGGACGATCAATGGCCGGTGCTATTATAGTGGAGTCGGAAAATTCGGCAAATGAAGTCGCACCTCCTCTACCGGTGGCGGGATTAAGAATTTTGGCGCCTAATTCAGTATCTGCCAAGAAACCTTCCAACTGGTAGGTTAATATTCAGAGTTACTATTCTCTTAGAGCCGCAATCGTCACGGAACCAGCAGTGGCATGGGTGAAGAAACCTGCAAGTGGTCCAGAATCTGAACCTGCAAAGGCGAAGGATATCTCTGTCACACCCTCTAGGAGATTCTCTGTGACTCGGCAGTCACCTACATCACGGCTCGCTGCTTCTCTACATCGCGGCACGCTGCTTCTCTAGCGAGAAGTATATTGTTGCAAAATTTCTTCTGAAAAAAGGACCACGAACAAAAAACCCGGAACGGGCTTGGAGAAACACGGCACCAGAATGACTGAGTCCTTCGAGCTAGAAGATGACTATTGTGGACAATGCTGAAGATGATGGTTTAAAAACTGCTGCACACGATGTTTGTCAAATTGATAGATAGAGCCGCGGCATCACAATGTTTTGGATTTTAAACGGTAGGAACTAGGATTTTAGGTAGGTAGGATTTAAAACGGTAAGAACTAGAAGGCATCTTCCTTCTTCTCTGTCTGCGACATCACAATAAACTAATATGTGTAAGTTAATCTGATTTCACACTACCGCTCAATCCCAATCAATTTGTCGAACAGAAACAAAGTCTCCTGTATCCGAAATCTTTAAACTAAAATGCATTTACTGAAAACTCTTTAAGTTCGTATTGTTGACATATTGTTCAGTCGCACAAAAGTTTCTAATTCAATAATTCACTTTTGAGCATAGTAATCAAATTCATATCAACAATTCTCGCTGATGAAAATTTATGGCCGCAATAAAAAAGTAACCACAAAATAAAACTGTGTCATAACGCAGGCTTTTATTATTCCTAGAGACTATAAAACAAACAAATATAATTTCACCAACCAGGAGCTGGAAAATGTCCTTAAATTGAGAAAATGCCGAAAGGATGAATGTACGAAAAAAACCAAATAACATGCAAATTTAAAGAGGCAGAAAACATGTTTTCAGCGGCAAGAAAAGGACAAGAGCTACACGAGAAACAGGACAAGCTGGTGGAGACAAAAAAAAACCAACAAGCATGTTTCTGGCTTCCCTGCCCATGTCATCTCCTCCTCCTTCTTTCGTTTGGTAACTTTCTTGCGATTGTTCCTTAAGACCCCGTTGCTATTCTTTATTACATTGCTATGCAAATAATCGCAGCCAAATGATGATGGCAAAAACCTGACTACACTAGAAAAATGGAAGATAATGGTCTACCGGAGACATGGGAACTTCTTGTGCAGCAGTATCTTTAGGCCATACACTCAGCAACTCCAACTAACATACAACATACAGGGCTAGGTGGGATGTGAGAAAGGAAATTGCAAGAAAAAACCTCAACAGGATTTAAAATCTATTATTTAAAGTTCTTGCCCCGGAATAAAACAGAGATTTGTTCTTGAATACTGTTTTTTTTTTTGCTATTCCCTCGAACATTTTTACCTAAAGATATGTTTGTGAATGCGAATTCCCTGAACAGATTATGCTCACTGACGTCGGAAACCCACACAGGTAGCTGGGACAAATGAAAATTGGAGCGAGAAACACAAATGTCTTTATCGTAGATTCCATTAACATTTGGCTTTGGGCTTTAGGCTATGAAAAAACACCATAAAAACTGTCAGCTGTATTAAATATCCATTAAAGGATATTCACAATGGCAAATGTGGGGGCTTTCCTGTGCTGTCTTGTAAAGAAGGACTGGTTGTGAATTGGGACATTAATTGAAGAAATGTTGAGTTAATATGGGAATTCAAAACACATATTTGATGCTTAAAAGTGAAAACGAAGAAATTTTGCTCTTACACCTCATGACCAAACTATGATATGACCTAGAAGTAATGTATAAATGTTGAAGGCAGTGCTTAGATTTTGAGATATTATGGAGATCTTATAATGTTATTAAATGCCGGCAAAGTTGATTTGTCACTATTAAACGCCACAGGAATAAGTAACAGCCAAGTGAGTTATATGCTATTAGTTTGTTGGATGACGAAGGGTGAGTTGGATGCCAAGTAACGATTGGCTTTCATTTGAAAAAGTTCAGCCCAGTATTGATACCCAATTCCCCTCAACTATGAACCATGACCTACACGTGCTGTAACCTGGAGAAGCTACACTTAATATCCGTTTAAGGTTTAGCTCACTCCCTGTCATCTGTGCCATGCAATGCTCATGGTTTGTATAACCATCATCATATGATAGGGGGTATATTCATTTAGTTAATTTGTTTAAAAAAATGTAACTAACTAAATGTAACTCGGTCTATATGGTAGCTATGGAACCGATCTGAGCCAAATTGAAAAACAGTGTCAAAGGCCATAACACAACTTACTGTCCCAAATTTCAACAAAATCGGATAATAAATGTGGCATTTATGAGCCTAAGGCCCTTAATCGGTAGATCGGTATTTATGGCAGCTATATTCAAATCTGGACCGAACAGGATGTCGAAGGGCCCATCATAACTCACTGTCCCAAATTTCAGCAAAATCGGATAATAAATGTAGCTTTTAGAGGCCTAAGACCCTAAATCGGCGGATGGGCTATATGGCAGCTATATCCAAATCTGGACCGAACTTGGCCAAATTGACGAAAAATATCGACTGGTCGAACACAACACACTGTCCTAAATTTTAGCAAAATCGGATTATAAATGTAGCTTTAATGGGCCTAAGACCCTAAATCGGCGGATCGATCTATATGGCAGCTATAGCCCAATCTGTACCAATCTGTGCCAAATTGAAGAAAGGTGTTGAAGGGCCTAACTTAATTCACTGTCTCAAATTTCAGCAAAATCGGATAACCAATGTGCCTTTATGGTTTATGGTTTTAAGACCCTTAATTAGCGGATGAGTTTATATGGCAGCTATATCATAATTTGGACCGATCTGGGCCAAATTGACAAAGGACGTCGACTGGTCTAACACAACACTCTATCCCCAATTTCAGCAAAATCGGATAATAAATGTGGCTTCTATGGACCTGAGAACCTAAATCGGCAGATCGGTCTATGTGGGGGCTATATAAAAATATAGTCCGATATAGCTCATCTTTAAAATTAACCTGCTTATGAAAAAGAAAAAAATCTGTGGAAAATTTCAGCTCAATGTCTTTATTTTTAAAGACTGTTGCGCGATTTTAACAGCCAGCCGGACAGACGGACGGACATGGCTAGATCGTCTTAGATTTTTACGCTGATCAAGAATATATAAATACTTTACTAGCTGACCCTGGCCCGCTCCGCTGCGCCTTTTTATACCCTCCACCATAGGATGGGGGGTATACTTCTTTCGTCATTGTGTTTGTAACTACTCGAAATATTCGTCTGAGACCCCATAAAGTATATATGTTCTTGATCGTCGCGACATTTTATGTCGATCTAGCCATGTCCGTCCATATGTCGAAAGCACGATTACTACCGAAGGAGTAAAGCTAGCCACTTGAAATTTTGCACAAATACTTCTTATTAGTGTAGGTCGGTTGGTATTGTAAATGGGCCATATCGGTCCATGTTTTGATATAGCTGCCATATAAACCGATCTTGGGTCTTGACTTCTTGAGCCTCTAGAGTGCGCAATTCTAATCCGATGGGAAAGAAATTGTGCACGACGTGTTTTGATATGATATCCAACAACTGTGCCAAGTATGATTCAAATCGGTCCATAACCTGATACAGCTGTCATATAAACCGAACTGGGATCTTGACTTCTTGAGCCTCTAGAAATCGCAATTATTATCCGATTTGCTTGCAATTTTGTACGACGGATCCTCTCATGACCATCAACATACGTGTTTATTATGGTCTGAATCGGTATATACAGGGTGGCTGATGAATATTGCTACAATGATGAATATTGCTACATTTTTTTTTCGGTGTATGGAATACATTTTTCTTTTATTCATGTTAAATTAAATTATTAAATTAATTATTAAATTATTATTAATTAAATTAATTAATTAATTAATTAAATTAATTATTAAATTATTATTATTAAATAGAAAAAAAGTTATTACATTTTTTTTTGGTAGCGGCTTTCATCAGCCACCCTGTAGCCCGATACAGCTCCCATATAAATCGATCTCTCTATTTTACTTCTTGAGCCCCCAAAGGGCGCATTTCTTATTCGAATTAGCTGACATTTTACACAGGTCTCCAACATATACTTTAATTGTGGTCCAAACCGGACCATATCTTGATATCGCTCTAATAGCAGAGTAAATCTTTTCTAATATCCTTTTTATACCCTCCACCATAAGATGGGGGGTATACTAATTTCGTCATTCTGTTTGTAACTACTCGAAATATTCGTCTGAGACCCCATAAAGTATATATATTCTTGATCGTCGTGAAATTTTATGTCGATCTAGCCATGTCCGTCCGTCTGTCCGTCCGTCCGTCCGTCCGTCCGTCTGTCTGTCGAAAGCACGCTAACTCCCGAAGGAGTAAAGCTAGCCGCTTGAAACTTTGCACAAATACTTCTAATTAGTGTAGGTCGGATGGTATTGTAAATGGGCCATATCGGTCCATGTTTTGATATAGCTGCCATATAAACCGATCTTGGGTCTTGACTTCTTGAGCCTCTAGAGTGCGCAATTCTTATCCGATTGGGATGAAATTTTGCACGACCTGTTTTGTTATGACATCCAACAACTGTGCCAAGTATGGTTCAAATCGGTCCATAACCTGATACAGCTGCCATATAAACCGATCTTGGGTCTTGACTTCTTGAGCCTCTAGAGTGCGCAATTCTTATCCGATTGGAATGAAATTTTGCACGACATGTTTTGTTATGATATCCAACAACTGTGTCAAGTATGGTTTAAATCGGTCTATAACCTGATATAGCTGTCATATAAACCGATCTTGGGTCTTGACTTCTTGAGCCTCTAGAGTGCGCAATTCTTATCCGATTGGAATGAAATTTTGGCACGACGTGTTTTGTTACGATATCCAACAACTGTGCCAAGTATGGTTCAAATCGGTTCATAACCTGATATGGCTGCCATATAAACCGATCTTGGGTCTTGACTTCTTGAGCCTCTAGAGTGCGCAATTCTTATCCGATTGGAATGAAATTTTGCACGACGTGTTTTGTTATTATATCCAACAACTGTGCCAAGTATTGTTCAAATCGGTTCATAACCTGATACAGCTGCCATATAAACCGATCTTGGGTCTTGACTTCTTGAGCCTCTAGAGTGCGCAATTCTTATCCGATTGGAATGAAATTTTGCACAACGTGTTTTGTTACGATATCCAACAACTGTGCCAAGTATGGTTCAAATCGGTTTATAACCTTATATAGCTGTCAGATAAACCGATCTTGGGTCTTGACTTCTTGAGCCTCTAGAGGGCGCAATTCTTATCCAATTTGAATGAATTTTGGCACGTAGTATTTTGTTATGATATCCAACAACTGTGCCAAATATGGTTCGAATCGGTTCATAACCTGATATAGCTGCCATATAAACCGATCTGGGATCTTGACTTCTTGAGCCTCTAGAGGTCGCAATTATTATCCGATTTGCCTGAAATTTTGTACGACGGATTCTCTCATGACCATTAACATACGTGTTTATTATGGTCTGAATCGGTATATAGCCCGATACAGCTCCCACATAAATCGATCTCTCTATTTTACTTCTTGAGCTCACAAAGGGCGCAATTCTTTTTCGAATTGGCTGACATTTTACACAGGTCTCCAACATATAATTTAATTGTGGTCCAAACCGGACCATATCTTGAAATCGCTCTAATAGCAGAGCAAATCTTTTCTTATATCCTTTTTTGCCTAAGAAGAGATGCCGGGAAAAGAACTCGACAAATGCGATCTATGGTGGAGGGTATATAAGATTCGGCCCGGCCGAACTTAGCACGCTTTTACTTGTTTTGCCTTAGAAGAGATGCCAGGAAAAGAACTCGACAAATGCGACGAGGAGGGTATATAAGATCCGGCCCGGCCAAACTTAGCATGCATACCTACAAAAATTCTTAAATTATAATATAATATCCTACCGACTACCCATGGAATTCGTAACTGTTACATTGCCACTCTCATATGATAAAAGTAGCAATGGTATTTAGGGAAATACCATTGTGAACATATGAAAATTTTTCTGAAAACCCACATACACATACTACCACACCCACGGGCAGTTGTATCAATAATACTTTCTGCGGGGATGTTAAAGGAAAAAGTTTTTGATGACATCGTAAATGTTCATCTGGGAGTCATTTATATTTATTTTTATGCGTATCTAACTCTTTGCTGGCTACATAGCCAAGAAGTGTGCTATCGATGTGCAAAATATGTTACATCTTCTATCATTGGGACAAAGATATCAGCAATGAATGATATCCCAGTGTTTGGTGTCAATTGGGATACCCAGCGTGGGTGTTGTATATAAAGCGACGACCAAACGAACACCTTTGAAAACGAACTCGTTTTCGAATAATCAATAAATTCAATGGCTTTGACGTCAAAAAACTTACGTACGTAATTCGTTCTGTAAGGATGCAGGGTGCCTCTTTTCATGTTGTACATGATTAATGTAAGGATATATTTACATATTTTTATGAGGAACAGGATGAATGGATCGATGGATGAATGATAAAAATGGAAATTGTTGAATTTTAATGGATGGGATACATGAGCGAATCAATATGCAAATCGATAGTGTAAAGTTGTTATTTATGTAGGTCTGTTATGGAATTAATTAAGAGTCAGATTTACTTACAACACTGATGCGTTGTTTATGACACTAGCAACCTGAGTATACATTTACTATATATGATATATATTTTAGTTTGATTTTAGTAACACAAATATTACCATTTTTACTATATAAAGGGTGATTTTTTAGCCATTATCTTTTTAGCAACACCGATTTAAACCACTCACGCACGTTTTGTGTTTTGTTTCACTGTCAAACATCTTCAGTTTGGCCTATATTTATACTCTACACCACCATTGTGGTACAGGGTATTATAAGTTTGTGCATTGGTTTGCAACGCTAATAAGGAGAAGAGCTAGACTCATTGTTAAGTATACCGATCGGCAAAGAATCACTTCCTGATTCGATTTGTCTATGGCCGTCTGTCTGTCCATGTATTCTTGTGATCGAGATACAGGTCGCATTTATGCTCCGATTAACATAAAGTTTTGCTTATGTAGTTTTTTTGGCCCAACGACGAACACACGTGTTTTATATGGCGTCGTAACATTGTGCGAAATTTCATGAAAATCGTAGCTGATTTGGATATAGCTCCCATATCATCCAATATAGACTTTTAAGATTGTAGAATCCACAATTTTGGTCCGACCTTTACAAAATGTAGCATGAGTTGTTTTATTTGGTGTCCCAATACATGCACAAAACTTTAATAAAAACGGTGCTGATTTTGATATTGCTCTCATAAATATATTTAATCTGATATTGACTTTTAAGGCAGTAGAACCCGCAATTTTGGTCAGATCTCTAAAATATTGAGTGTGAGATATTATATTTAATGTCCTAGATTTAGATATTGCTCTATATATATATATATATCTTTTATCCGATATGAATTTTTAAGGCAGTAGATATCCAAAATTTTTGTTCTATCGTAAGAAAAACGTTCAAGGTTTTATTCGATATTTCAAGAGGTGTGCAAAATTGAAGTCCGACTAGACTTGGATATGAGTTCTCTATATTAAAATTAGTACGTAAACTAGGTGGTGTAGGGTATTATATAGTCGGCTCAGTCCGACATTTGCCTTTCCTTACATATTCTTCTTAAGTCTATACACTTAAGAATAATAATTAAAAAACAAGTAAAAAGGCATCAAGTTCTTTGGATACCCACCACCTCGGATATATATGTAAAACTACTTTCATCAAAATCCGGTGAAAATTGCAAACCTTATGTTCCATAACGGTTATATCGAAATATGTTCCGATTTGGACCAAATTCTAATAATTACAAGTCATTATTCAATTGTGCATAATATTATTAGTCCTTTTATACCCACCACCGAAGGATGGGGGTATATTCATTTTGTCATTCCGTTTGCAACACATCGAAATATCCATTTTTGACCCTATAAAGTATATATATTCTTGATCAGCGTAAAAATCTAAGACGATCTAGACATGTCCGTCCGTCTGTCGGTCTGTCTGTTGAAATCACGCTACAGTCTTTAAAAATAAAGATATTGAGCTGAAATTTTGCACAGATTCTTTTTTTGTCCATAAGCAGGTTAAGTTCGAAGATGGGCTATATCGGACAATATCTTGATATAGCCCCCATATAGACCGATCCGCGGATTTAGGGTCTTAGGCCCATAAAAGCCACATTTACTATCCGATTTTGCTGAAATTTGGGACAGTGAGTTGTGTTAGGCCCTTCGACATCCTCCATGAATTTGGTTCAGATCGGTCCAGATTTGCATATAGCTGCCATATAGACCGATCCTCAGATTTATGGTGCTAGTCCCATAAAAGGCACATTTATTCTCCGATTTTGCTGAAATTTGAGACAGTGAATTGTGTAAGGCCCATCGATATCTTTCTTCAATTTGGTCCAGATTGGTTCAGATTTGGATATAGCTGTCATATAGACTGATTTCTTGATTTATGGTTTTGGTCCCATAAAATGCTCATTTATTGTCCGATGACGCCGAAATTTGGGACAGTGAGTTAAGTTAAGTCCCTTGACATACTTTTGCAATATCGCACAGATCGGTCCAGATTTAGATATAGCTGCCATATAGACCGATATCTAGGTTTTAGGTTTTGGGGCCATAAAAGACGCATTTATTGTCCGATGTCGCTGAAATTTGAGACAGTGAGTTTGGTTAGGCTCATCGACGTCCTTCCTTAATTTTTCCCAGATCGGTCCAGATTTGAATATAGCTGCCATATGGACCGATCTCTCGACTTAAGGTTTTGGACCCATAAAAGCGACATTAATTGTCCGATTTCGCTGAAATTTGGGACAGTGTTTTGTGTTAGGCTCTTCGACATTTTTATGCAACTTGGCCCAAATCGGTCCCGATTTGGATATAGCTGTCATGTAGACCGATATCTCGATTTAATATTTTGGCCCTATAAAAGGCGCATTTATAATCCGATTTCACTGAAATTTGGCACAGTGACTTATGTTAGGCTTTTCGACATCCGTGTCGTATATAGTTTAGATCGGTTTATTTTTAGATATAGCTAATGTACTTATTAATATTTGGTCCAAATCGAAACATATTTCGATATAACTGATATGGGACATAAGGTATAAAATTTTCACCGAATTTTGATGAAAGGTGGTTTACATATATACCCGAGGTGGTTGGTATCCAAAGCTCGGCCCCGCCGAACTTAACGCCTTTTTACTTGTTAGTAGCTACATTTAAAAACAAACCGATCTGAACCATAAACAACATAGATGCTGAAAAGCCTAACATAAGTCTGTGTCAAATTTCAGTGAAATCGGATTATAAATGCGCCTTTTTGGGGCCAAGACTTTAAATCGAGATATCGGTCTATATGGCAGCTATAAGCAAATATTGATCGATCTAGACCAATTGCAAACCAAATTGCAGAAATTTCGGCAACATCAGACAATAAATGCGACTTTTATGGGCCTAAAACATTTACTCGACAGATCGGTCTCTATGGCAGCTATATTCAAATCTGGACCGATCTGAGTGAAATTGAAGAAGGATATCAAAGGGCCTAACACAACTCACTGTCCAAAATTGCGGCGACATCGGACAATAAATGCGCTTTTTATAGCCCCAAAATCTAAAACCGAGGGATCGGTCTATATGCCAGCTATATCCAAATCTGAACCGATCAGAGCCAAATTGACAAAGGATATCGAAGGGTCTATTACAACTTACTGTCCCAAACTTCAGCAAAACCGGATAATAAATGTGGCTTTTATGGGCCTAGACCCTAAACCGGAGGATCGGTCTATATGGCAGCTATATGCAGATCTGGGCCAAATTGAGGAAGGACATCGAAGGGCCCAACAAAACTCACTGTCCCAATTTATAGCAAAATCGGATAATAATTGTGGCTTTTATGGGCCTAAGACCCTAAATCGGCGGATAGGTGTATATTGGGGCTATATCAAGATATAGTCCATAGATATAGCCCATCTTCGAACTTAACCTGCTTATGGACAAAAAAAGAATCTGTGCAAAGTTTCAGCTCAATATCTTTATTTTTGAAGACTGTAGCGTGATTTCAACAGACAGACGGACGGATATGTTAAGATCGTCTTAGATTTTTACGCTGATCAAAAATATATATACTTTATAGGGTCGGAAATGGATATTTCGATGTGTTGCAAACGGAATGACAAAATTAATATACCCCCATCCTTCGGTGGTGGGTATAAAAAGGCGTTAAGTTCGGCCACCGTAGCGCAGAGGTTAGCATGTCCGCCTATGACGCTTAACGCCTGGGTTCGAATCCTGGCGAGACCATCAAAAAAAATTTTCAGCGGTGGTTTCCCCTCCTAATGCTGGCGACATTTGTGTGGTACTATGCCATGTAAAACTTCTCTCCAAATAGGTGTCGCACTGCTCCTCGCTGTTCGGACTTGGCTAGAAAAAGGAGGCCCCTTATCATCGAGCTGAAACTTGAGTCAGACTACACTCATTGATATGTGGAAGTTTGCCCCTGTTCCTTAATGGAATATTCATAGGCAAAATTTGCATTTGCGAGCACCCAAATCAGAACCATATTAAGGTCCGATGTTGCGAGGTCTCAACCTGCTCACTGTTTCAAATTTCAGCGAAACCGGCTGGTAAATAAAGATTTTATTGGCTTCAGACCCCTTATCAACAGATCGGTGTAGATGGCAGCTATATCTAAATATAGTCCGATCTCAACCGTATTTAGGTCGGGTGTCAGGAGACTACAAATAACTCACTGTTTCAAGTTTTAGCGAAATAGGTTAAACAAGTAACAAGTAAAAGCGTGCTAAGTTCGGCCGGGCCGAATCTTATATACCCTCCACCATGGATCGCATTTGTCGAGTTCTTTTCCCGGCATCTCTTCTTAGGCAAAAAAGGATAAAAGAAAAGAGTTGCTTTGCTATTAAAACGATATCAAGATATGGTCCGGTTCGGACCACAATTAAATTATATGTTGGAGACCTGTGTAAAATTTCAGCCAATTCGTATAAGAATTGCGCCCATTGGGGCTCACGAAGTAAAATAGAGAGAACGATTTATATGGGATCTGTATTTATATGGGATCTGTATCTATAGACCGAATAAGACCATAATAAACACGTTTGTTGATGGTCATGAGAGGATCCGTCGTACAATATTTCAGGCATATCGGATAATAATTGCGACCTCTAGGGGTCAAGAAGTCAAGATCCCAGATAGGTTTATATGGCAGCTATATCAGGTTATGAACCGATTTGAACCTTATTTGACACAGTTGTTGAAAGTAAAAATAAAATACGTCATGCAAAATTTCAGCCAAATCGGATAGGAATTGCGCCCTCTAAAAGCTCAAGAAGTCAAATCCCCAGATCTGTTTATATAACAGCTATATAAGGTTATGGACCGATTTCAACCATACTTGGCACAGTTGTTGGATATCATAACGAAATACTCCGTGCAAAAATTCATTCAAATCGGATAAGAATTGTGCCCTCTAGAGGCTCAAGAAGTCAAGACCCAAGATCGGTTTATATGGCAGCTATATAGGGTTATGGACCGATTTAAACCATACTTGGCACAGTTGTTGGATATAATAACAAAACACATCGTGCAAAATTTCATTTCAATCGGATAAGAATTGCGCTCTCTAGAGGCTCAAGAAGTCAAGACCCAAGATCGGTTTATATGGCAGCTATATCAGGTTATGGACCGATTTGAACCATACTTGGCATAGTTGTTGAATATAATAACAAAACACGTCGTGCAAAATTTCATTCTGATCGGATAAGAATTGCGCACGCTAGAGGCTCAAGAAGTCAAGACCCAAGATCAGTTTATATGGCAGCTATATCAGGTTATGGACCGATTTGAACCATACCTGGCACAGTTGTTGGATATCATAACACAACATGTCGTGCAAAATTTCATTTCAATCGGATAAGAATTGCGCTCTCTAGAGGCTCAAGAAGTCAAGACCCAAGATCGGTTTATATGGCAGCTATATCAGGTTATGGACCGATTTGAACTATACTTGTCGCAGTTGTTGGATATTATAACGAAACACGTCGTGCAAAATTTCATTCCAATCGGATAAGAATTGCGCACTCTAGAGGCTCAAGAAGTCAAGACCCATGATCGGTTTATATGGCAGCTATATCAAAACATGGACCGATATGGCCCATTTACAATACCAACCGACCTACACTAATAAGAAGTATTTGTGCAAAATTTCAAGCGGTTAGCTTTACTCCTTCGGAAGTTAGCGTGCTTTCGACAGACAGACGGACGGACGGACGGACGGACGGACATGGCTAGATCGACATAAAATGTTACGACGATCAAGAATATATATATTTTATGGGGTCTCAGACGAATATTTCGAGTAGTTACAAACAGAATGACGAAATTAGTATACCCCCCATCTTATGGTGGAGGGTATAAAAACGTGCTAAGTTCGGCCGGGCCGAATCTTATATACCTCCACCATGGATCGCATTTGAAAAGTTCTTTTCCCGGCATCTCTTCTTAGGCCAAAAAAGCATATAAGAAAAGATTTGCTCTGCTATTAGAGCGATATCAAGATATGGTCCGGTTTGGACCACAATTAAATTATGTGTTGGAGATCTGTGTAAAGACTATAATAAACACGTATGTTGATGGTCATAAGAGAATCCGTCGTACAAAATTTCAGGCAAATCGGATAATAATTGCGACCTCTAGAGGCTCTATAGGCTTAAGAAGTGAAGATCCCAGATTGGTTAATATGGCAGCTATATCAGGTTATGAACCGATTTGAACCTTATTTGACTTAGTTGTTTAAAGTAAGTATAAAATATTTCTTGCAAAATTTCAACCAAATCGGATAAGGATTGCGCGCTCTAGAAGCTCGAGAAGTCAAATCTCCAGATCTGTTTATATGACAGCTACATCAGGTTATAGACCGATTTGAACCATACTTGGCACAGTTGTTGGATATCATAACAAAATACTCATTCCAATCGGATAAGAATTGCGCACTCTAGAGGCCCAAGTCAAGACCCAAGATCGGTTTATATGGCATCTATATCAGGTTGTGGACTGATTTGAACTATATTTGGCACAGTTGTTGGATATCATAACAAAACACGTCGGATAAGAATTGCGCACTCTAGAGGCTCAAGAAGTCAAGACCCAAGATCGGTTTATATGGCAGCTATATGAAAACATGGACCGATATGGCCCATTTACAATTCCAACCTACCTACGCTAATAATAAGTATTTGTGCAAAATTTTAAGCGGCTAACTTTACTTCTTCGGAAGTTAGCGTGCTTTCGACAGACAGACGGACGGACGGACAGACGGACGGACAAGGCTAAATCAACATAAAATTTCGCGACGATCAAGAATATATATACTTTATGTGGTCTCAGACGAATATTTCGAGTAGTTACTATCAGAATGACGAAATTAGTATACCCCCCATCCTACTGTGGAGGGTATAAAAATAAGGCTTTTTTGTTCTTCAGACCCCTTTACGGGAGATCGGTCTATATGACAGCTATATCTAAATATAGTTAGATCTGAACCATATTTAGGTCAGACGATTGAAAGCTTGAAATATTCCACTGTTTTAAATTTCTACTTCTAATCCATATTTAGGTCAGATGTTGGGAGGCTTAATATAACCAACTGTTGCAAATTTCAGCGAAATCGGGTGATAAATGAAGCTTTTATGGTCTTCAGACCCTTTGTCGAAAGAGATCTGTCTATATGGAAGCTATATCAAAATATAGTCCGATCTGAACCATTTTTGGTTTCAGTTTTCGGGAAGTCTTAAATCCGATTAAAATTAAAGTTTTTATGAGCATTAGACCCTTTATCGGAAAATCGGTCTATATAGCAACTATGTCCAAATATGGTCCGATTTTGCCCGTTCATGAACTTAACCAGCGTGCATTAAAAAGACATATCTGTGCCAAATTTCAGCTCATTATCTCCATTGTTGAAGGCACTAGAGTGATTACAACAGACGGATAGACACAAGGACATCTTTAAATCGTCTGCGAATTTTACGATGCTATATCGGACTATATCTTGATATAGCCCCCATACATACCGATCCGCCGATTTAGGATCTTAGGCCCCTTAAAGCCACATTTGTTATCCGATGTCGCTGAAATTTGGGACAGAGAATTGTGTTAGGCCAGTCGACATCCTTTCTTATGTTGGCCCAGATGGGTTCAGATTTGGATATAGCTGCCATATAGACCGATTTCTCGATTTAAGGCCTTGGGCCCATAAAAGGCGCATTTTTTGACAGATTTTGCCGCGATTTGTGACAGTGGGTTGTGTTACGCCCTTCGACATCGCTTTTCAATTTGGCTCAGATCGGTTCAGATTTGGATATATAGACCGATCTCTCGACTTAAAGTTTCCATAAAAAACACATTTATTATCCGATTTCGCTGAAATTTTACACAGTGCCTTATATTAGGCTTTTCGACATCCGTGTCGGACATGGTTCAAGTCGGTCTATATTTGGATATGGCTTCCAAAAAGAGCAATATTTTGTTCTACAAAATTGGACAATGACTTGTACTTATTAGACCACTCAATATCCGTGTCGAATGTGGTCATAATCGGACCATATTTTGAAAAAGTCGGTATGGGGCAAAAATTATGCATTTTTCACCGGATTGTGATGAAAGGTGGTTTACATATATACCCGAGATGGGTAATTAGATAGTTTTTAAATAGATTGTTTTAAAAGACGTTTTTAAAACCGACACTTTTCATTTGCTATCAGTCGTCCTTTATAACAAAGCCTTGTGTTGTCGTAGTGTATGTTATTAAAATATGAGAATCTATTACATTTCGTAAAAGTGAATTCTGTTTTTTTTTGTTTGTTATACAAATAGAAACGGCTTTAATTAAATTCACTTTTTATAGACAAACAATATTCCCTCTAAAAATATATATTCATGTTTTGTTAAACGAAATGTTTTTCTTTTTACAATATCTGTCATGAGTGGGGGGAACCAAGAGCAGCATATAGGAAAACATTGTCTAAAAACAAAAACGCAATAAGCTGTGAAAACCACATAGAATATAATTCATTCAACGTAACGAAAAAAATTCTCCGCAATGGTGTTGTTGCAACATACAACTGCCAACTTGGTTGCTCAAAAAAACAAGTAACTAGTAAACAAGTAAAAGCGTGCTAAGTTCGGCCGGGCCGAATCTTACATACCTTCCACCATGCATCGCATTTGTCGAGTTCTTATCCCGGCATCTCTTCTTGGGCAAAAAAGGATATAAGAAAAGATTTGCTCTGCTATTATTATATTATTACATGTTGGAAACCTGTGTAAAATGTCAGCCAATTCGAATAAGAATTGCGCCCTTTGGGGGCTCAAGAAGTAAAATAGAGAGATCGATTTATATGGGAGCTGTATCGGGCTATAGACCGATTCAGATCATAATAAACACGTATGTTGATGGTCATGAGAGGATCCGTAGTACATAATTTCAGGCAAATCGGATAATAATTGCGACCTCTAGAGGCTCAAGAAGTCAAGATCCCAGATCGGTTTATATGGTTATTAACCGATTTGAACCATACTTGGCAAAGTTATTGGATATCATAACAAAACTCGTCGTGCAAAATGTCATTCCAATCGGATAAGAATTGCGCACTCTAGAGACTCAACAAGTCAAGACCCAAGATCGGTTTATATGGCAGCTATATCAAAACATGGACCGATATGGCCCATTTACAATACCAACCGACCTACACTAATAAGAAGTATTTGTGCAAAATTTCAGCTAGCTTTACTCCTTCGGAAGTTAGCGTGCTTTCGACAGACAGACGGACGGACGGACGGACGGACGGACGGACGTGGCTAGATCGGCATAAAATGTCGCGACGATCAAGAATATATATACTTTATGAGGTCTCAGGCGAATATTTCGAGTAGTTACAAACAGAATGACGATATTAGTATACCCCCCATCTTATGGTGGAGGGTATAAAAAAGGCATTAAGGCATACGGTCGGCCGAACTTTGGATATCCACCACCTCGGGTATATATATAAGCCCCTTTTCGTCACAATGCTGTAAAAAATGCATAATTTATGCCCCCATAGCAGCTTTGTCGTAATATAGACTGATCTGAAGCATATACAACACGGATGTCGAAAAGCCTAACATAAGTCAGTGTGCCGGATTCAGTGAAATCGGATTGTGAATGAGTCTTTTATGGGGCCAAGACTTTAAATCGAGAGATTGGTCTATATGGCGGCTACATCCAAATAAAGACCGATCTTAGCCAAATTGAAGAAGAATGTCGAAGGGTCTTACACAACTCACTGTCCCAAATTTCAGCGAAATCGGACAATAATGCGCCTTTTATGGGCCCAAGACTTTAAATCGGGACATCGGTCTATATGGCAGCTGAATCGATCTGGGTCAAATTGCAGGATGACGTCAAGGGGCCTTACACTACACACTGTCCCAATTTTCGGCAACATCGGACAATAAATACGCCTTTAATGGGCCCAAAACCTTAAATCGAGAGATCGGTCTATATGGCAGCTTTATCCAAATATGAACCAATCTGGACCAAATTACAGAAATATGCCGAGGAGCTTAACACAACTAACTGTACCAAATTTTAGCTAAATCGGATAATAAATGGGCTTTTATGTACCTAAGACCTTAAATCGGCGGATCGGTCTATATGGGGGCTATATCAAGCTGTAGTCCGATATAGCCCATCTTCAAACTTATCTTGCCTATGGACAAAAAAAAAAATAATCTGTGCAAAGTTTCAGCTTAATATCTCTATCTGGAACACGAATCCGATATATATTTTCAAGGCCAACTCACTGAGTAGCAGCCCATCCCCCAAAACACCCCCCAAGCCGGTCATGTTTGCCGACTATGGGAATATGTGGCTCGAATTATAGGTATTTGGGAGTAGACCACGTATCTGATATCAACATTAGGGACTAACTGTCTAGGGGACATCCCACCACCATAGCAACCCCCAAATAGGACTAGTTGCTCACCAAGACAATTTGGGTCGTAAAGAGAGTGGAACTAAATGTCATATTTTTTAGGGCCAATACCCCAAACCAGACATATTTGCTGACTTTTGCAATAAGGAGTTTACATGAGATTTGAAAACGAATTTTATATCCAATTTTGAAGCCAATGGCAATATGGGGTTCAAATAAATGATATATAGATATACGAGAATAGAGCACGTTGCTGATATACTTTCCGGGCTTAGTGTTTGGGCGACCACAGCATCCCCAAAACACCCCTAAATCGGCCATATTTACCGACCATATGAAAGGTATTGGGGGGTAGAGCAAGAATTGATATCCACTTTCGGGACCGTTTTTTGGGGGTCAACCCCTTTCCCAAAATATGGGGTTCAAATAAATAATATATAGATATATGAGAATAGAGCACGTTGCTAATATATTTTCCGGGCATAGTGTTTGGGGCACCACCCCAATCCCCAAAACACCCCTAAATAAGCCATATTTACTGACCATGTCAATGTGGAGCTTAAATGAAAGGTATTGGGGGTAGAACAAGAATTGATACCTACTTTCGGGACCAATTTTCGGGGGGTCAACCCCTTTTCCAAAATGCCCCACAAGCAGCAAGTTTTTAGTGACCATCGCAAAATGGGGCTCAAATAAAGGTATTTGGGAGTAGAATACGAATTTGATATCCAAATTTAGGAACATGTATTTAGGGCAAAACAACCCGCAAAGAGTTAAAATTTTTCGCCCATGCCAATATGTGGTATTTAAGATTAGAAAACGAATTTGATAACCTATTTTGAGGCCATGTGTTTGGGGACGCCTCGTCGTGTAAACTCCCCTAAACCAATGGCAATATCGGGTTTAAATAAATGGTTTTTGAAAGAAGAGCACGATTCTGATATTTTTTCACGGCCAAGTGCCTGGGGGACCACCTCATACCCGCAAACACCCTTAAATCAGATATCATGAGAGTAGCGGGCTAAAATAAAGTATTTTAAGAATGGAGTACACCTTACATCCAAACTTAAATTCGTAGACCGATAAATATCATGTGGGATTCAGGTAAAGGTACTTATATTGTTAAACAATTAGTTAACCGATATACTAGCAGTAGCATGGTATTTCACTAAAAACTCTTTAATTGTCGAAAATAAATATTCCAAGGAAAATTTTGTTCCATATAAAGTAAAAGAAGGCGCAGCGAAGCGGGCCCGGGTCAGCTAGTAGCTCTCATAGAAACAGATTTCCCGATGTGACTAGATTTTACTTGAGCCCCTGGAAGCCAACTTTTTTGTCTGAGTTAGCTAAAATTTTACACATAGTGTTCTGTTATGACTTCCAACAACTGTTCAAAGTAAAGTCCGAATCGGTATATAACCGGGTATAGCTCCTATATAAGCCGATCTGCCGATTTGGCTTCTTGAGCTCTTACAAGCCGCAATTTTTGTCGGATTTGGCTACACTTTTACACATAGTGTTCTGTTATGACTTCTAAAAACTGTGCCAAGTACGGTCCAAATCGGTCTTTAACCTAATATAGCACCCATATGAACCAATCTCCCAATTTGACTTCTTTGAGAAGAACTTTTTACATGGCAAAGTACCTCACAAATGTCGCCAGCACTAGGAGGGGATAACCACCGCGGAAACATTTTTTTTCTGATGTTTTCGCCAGGAATCGAACCCAGGCATGCAGCGTCATAGGTGGACATGCCAACCTCTGCGCTACGGAAGCCTCCTCATGATTTATTTTACAGTGTCTTCGTCGTCGTCTTTAATTATTATACCCTCCACCATAAGATGGGGTGTAACTAATTTCGTTATTCTGTTTGTAACTACTCGAAATATTCCTCTGAGACCCCATAAAGTATATATATTCTTGATCGTCGTGACATTTTATGTCGATCTAGCCATGTCCGTCCGTCTGTCTATCGAAAGCACGCTAACTTCCGAAGGAGTAAAGCTAGCCGCTTGAAATTTTGCACAAATACTTCTTATTAGTGTAGGTCGGTTGGTATTGTAAATGGGCCATATCGGTCCATGTTTTGATATAGCTGTCATATAAACCGATCTTGGGTTTTGACTTCTTGAGCCTCTGGAGGGCGCAATTCTTATCCGGTTTGAATGAATTTTGGCACGACGTGTTTTGCTATAATATCCAACAACTGTGCCAAGTATGGTTCAAATCGGTTCATAACCTGATATAGCTGTCATATAAACCGATCTTGGGTCTTGACTTCTTGAGCCTCTGGAGGGCGCAATGCTTATCCGGTTTGAATGAAATTTCTCACGACGTGTTTTGTCATGATATCCAACATCTGTGCCAAGAATTGTTCAAATCGGTTCATAACCTGATATAGCTGCCATATAAACCGATCTTGGGTCTTGACTTCTTGAGCCTCTAGAGTGCGCAATTCTTATCCGATTTGAATGAAATTTCGCACGACGTATTTTGCCATGATATCCAACTTCTGTGCCAAGAATGGTTCAAATCGGTTCATAACCTGATATAGCTGCCATATAAACCGATCTTGGGTCTTGACTTCTTGAGCCTCTAGAGTGCGCAATTCTTATCCGATTTGAATGAAATTTCGCACGACGTATTTTGCCATGCTATCCAACTTCTGTGCCAAGAATGGTTCAAATCGGTTCATAACCTGATATAGCTGCCATATAAACCGATCTTGGGTATAGACTTCTTGAGCCTCTAGAGGGCGCAATTCTTATCCGATTTGAATGAATTTTGGCCTGACGTGTTTTGTTATGATATCCAACAACTGTGCCAAATATGGTTCAAATCGGTTCATAACCTGATAAAGCTGTCATATAAACAGATATGGGATCTTGACTTCTTGGGCCTCTAGAGGTCGCAATTATTATCCGATTTGCCTGAAATTTTGTACGACGGATTCTCTCATGACCATCAACATACGTGTTGATTATGATCTGCATCGGTCTACAGCCCGATACAGCTCCCATATAAATCGATCTCTCTATTTTACTTCTTGAGCCCCCAAAGGGTGCAATACTTATTCGAATTGACTGATATTTTACACAGGTCTCCAACATATAATTTAATTGTGGTCCAAATCGGACCATATCTTGATGTCGCTCTAATAGCAGAGCAAATCTTTTCTTATATCCTTTTTTGTCTAAGAAGAGATGCCGTGAAAAGAACTCGACAAATGCGATCCATGGTGGAGGGTATATAAGATTCGGCCCGGCCGAATTTAGCACGCTTTTACTTGTTTTAAATTAACTTAAAATCTGTTTAGAAAATCTCTGTTTAAAATGCTATTCTCAAACCTTGATTCATTGTTAAGAATATCTGTCGTGAGATGCATTCACTCATCAAAATCCTTTGCTGGGCAAATCTTTTCTTAATTATTCTCAGAAAGGCAGACGGGGGCTTATGTTTTTTAATACCTTTCCATTTTTATGCTATTCATCCTTACGATTTGCTTTAAAAGAGCATACTTAAACTTTCGTTCACTGCTGCCAGATTGATCATCATCCTTTCGCCTGGTCTCTTATAATTTATTCAGCTTGCATTCGCTTATGTTTATTTTATAAACTTCACGCGGGACGTGCACTCACCTTTGGACGTGTTGATTGGCCAAATCCACACAACTTTTGTCGGCTTTTGTGATGTGCATACATAAAACGGGATAATAATTTTCAAAACTATGAGGAAAAGGATAAAGCAAATCATAATTTGAAGCTCTAAAAGGAACCATTTTGGATTAAAATTTGATTAATTGTTTAAGTAGATTGTGCTTTTGCATAAAATGGAAGTAAAATTAATCGGCTTGGTTGCCGATATAACTCAGAAATATCATACATACATATATTTTGTTATAATGAAGGTAATGGTTATGTAATTAAAACCCATGAGCATAAAATATACTGAGCAAGTTTGTCATTATACCCACCACGGAAGGATGGTGTCATTCCGTTTGCAACACATCGAAATATCTATATCCGACCCTATAAAGTGTATATATTTTTGATCAGCGTAAAAATCCAAGACCATCTAGCCATGTCCGTCCGTTTGTCCATCCGTCTGTCCGTCCGTCTGTCTGTTGAAATCACGCTACAGTCTTAGAGATAGAGATATTGAGCTGAAATTTTGCAACTGATTCTTTTTTGTCCACAAGCATGTTAAGTTCAAGGATGGGCTATATCGGACTATATCTAAAAGTCACATTTATTTTGCGATTTTTCTGAAATTTGGGACAGTGAGTTTTATTAGGCTCTTTGACATCTTTCTCTAATTTGGCCCAGATCGGTCCAGATTTGGATATGGCTGCGTAAGTACTTTTGCAATATGGCACAGATCGGTCCATATTTGGATGTATTGGGTTGCCCAAAAAGTAATTGCGGATTTTTCATATGGTCGGCATTGACAAATTTTTTCACAGCTTGTGACTCTGTAATTGCATTCTTTCTTCTGTCAGTTATCAGCTATTACTTTTAGCTTGCTTTAGAAAAAAAGTGTAAAAAAAGTATATTTGATTAAAGTTCATTCTAAGTTTTATTAAAAATGCATTTACTTTCTTTTAAAAAATCCGCAATTACTTTTTGGGCAACCCAATATATATATCGCCCGATTTTCACTCCTAGAGTCACTGCAAGCACATTTATTGATCAATCTTGCCAACATATTGCACAACGCTTTCCTTAATGACTACCACAATATACATAGAGTTTGGTCAAAATTGGTTCAGATTTAGATATAGCTCTCATATATATGTTCGTCCGATTTGCAGTACTATTGCAATTAAATGGTCTTTTGTTTACTGATTTGCTCGAAATTCGGGAGGAGGGACCTTCTCTTGACTCTGAATATTACTGGTGAATTTCATGGAAATCGGTTCTGATTTATATATAGCTCTCATATATATATATATCCCCCGAGTTTAACTTTTAGAGTCACTGCAAGCGCATTTATTAATACATCTCGCCAAAATTTTGCAAACCGCTTTCCTCGACGACTGCCACAGTATCTGAGGAGTTTGCTCGAAATCGTTTCAGATTAGATATAGCTCTCATATATATGTTCATCCGATTTTGATAAATATTGCAAAAACGTGATAATTTGTGTTCCAATTATGTCGAAATTTTGATGGAAAGATTTCCTTATAACTCTCGATGCTACTAGTGCATTTCAAAGAAATCGGCACAGATTCAGATATAGCTGTCATATATGTATATCGCCAGATATTCACCCTAAGAGCCACTGCAAGCCCATCGTTTGACCAATCTTGCCAAAGTTTTTATACCCTCCATGTCATGTTTGTAACTACTCGAAATATTCGTCTGAGACCTCATAAAGTATATATATTCTTGATCGTCGCGAAATTTTATGCCGATCTAGCCATGTCCGTCCGTCTGTCCGTCCGTCCGTCTGTCTGTCGAAAGCACGCTAACTTCCGAAGGAGTGAAGCTAGCCGCTTGAAATTTTGCACAAATACTTCTTATTAGTGTAGGTCGGTTGGTATTGTAAATGGGCCATATCGGTCCATGTTTTGATATAGCTGCCATATAAACCGATCTTGGGTCTTGACTTCTTGAGCCTCTAGAGTGTGCAATTCTTGTCCGATTGGGACGAAATTTTGCACGACGTGTTTTGTTATGATATCCAACAACTGTGCCAAGTATGGTTTAAATCGGTTTATAACCTGATATATGTAGCTGCCATATAAACCGATCTTGGGTCTTGACTTCTTGAGCCTGTAGAGTGCGCAAATTTTCGCACGACGTGTTTTGTTATGATATCCAACAACTGTGGCAAGTATGGTTCAAATCGGTTCACAACATGATATAGCTGCCATATAAACCGATCTTGGGTCTTGATTTCTTGAGCCTCTAGAAAGCGCAATTCTTATCCGATTGAAATGAAATTTTGCACGACGTGTTTCGTAATGATATCCAATAACTGTGCGAAGTATGGTTCAAATCGGTTCATAACCTGATATAGCTGTCATATAAACCGATCTTGGGTCTTGACTTCTTGAGCCTCTAGAGTGCGCAATTCTTATCCGATTTGAATGCATTTTTGCTCGAAGTGTTTTGTTGTGATATCCAACAACTGTGCCGAGTGCGGTACAAATCGGTTCATAACCTGATATAGCTGTCATTTAAACAGATCTGGGGACTTGATTTCTTGAGCCTGTAGAGGGCGCAATTCTTATCCGATTTGAATGAATTTTGGCACGACATGTTTTGTTATGATATCCAACAACTGTGGCATGTATGGTTTAGATCGGTTCATATCCTGATATAGCTGTCATATTAACCGATCTGGGATCTTGACTTCTTGAGCCTGTAGAGGTCGCAATTATGATCCGATTTGCCTGAAATTTTATACGACGGATTCTCTCATGACCGTCAACGTGTGTGTTTATTATGGTCTGAATCGGTCTATAGCCCGATACAGCCCCCATATAAATCGATCTCCCTATTTTACTTCTTGAGCCCCCAAAGGGCGCAATTCTTATTCGAATTGGCTGACATTTTACACAGGTCTCCAACATATAATTTTTTTTTTGGTCCAAACCGGAGCATATATAGATATCGCTCTAATAGCAGAGCAAATCTTTTCTTATATCCTTTATTGCCTAAGAAGAGATGCCAGGAAAAGAACTCGACAAATGCGATCCATGGTGGAGGGTGTAAAAGATTCGGCCCGGCCGAACTTAGCACGCTTTTACTTGTTCATTTTCCTTTCGCTTTCCTCGACGACTACCACATTATTTGAGAAGTTTGCTCGAAAATGGTTCAGAATTGGATATAGTTCCCATATATATGTTCGTCTAATTTTGGGTAATTTCCCATAATGTTGCCATTTGTCAACCGTAGTCCGAGGTCCAAAAAAATTGGTTCAGAATTGGATATAGGTCCCACATTGTACTTATAAGTTAGGTGTAGGGTATTATACAGACGGCACCGCCCGACTTTTGCCTTTCCTTACTGGTTTATCCAATTTTACTGAAATTTGAAACAGTGAGTAGTTTTAGGACACCCGCCATCCGACCCAAATATGGTAAAAATGGGACTGTATTTACATATAGCTGTCATATAGGCCGATATGCCGGTTAAGGGTCTGAAGCTCATAAAAGCTATATTATACCCTCCACCATAGGATGGGGGGTATACCAATTTCGTCATTCTGTTTGTAACTACTCGAAATATTTGTCTGAGACCCCATAAAGTATATATATTCTTGATCGTAGCAATATTTTATGTCGATCTAGCCATGTCCGTCCGTCTGGAGTAAGGCTAGCCGCTTGAAATTTTGCACAAATACTTCTTATTAGTGTAGGTCGGTTGGTATTGTAAATGGGCCATATTGGTCCATGTTTTGATATACAATAGCTGCCATATAAACCGATCTTGGGTCTTGACTTCTTGAGGGTTTAGAGTGCAATTCTTATCCGATTAGAATGAAATTTTGCACGACGTGTTTCGATACGATATCCAACAATTGTGTCAAGTATGGTTCAAATCGGTCCATAACCTGATATAGCTGCCATATAAACCGATCTAGGGTCTTGACTTCTTGAGCCTCTAGAGTGCGCAATTCTTATCCGATTGGAATGAAATTTTGTACGACATGTTTTGTTATGATATCCAACAACTGTGCCAAGTATGGTTCAAATCGGTTCAAAACCTGATATAGCTGTCATATAAACAGATCTGGGGACTTGACTTCTTGAGCTTCTAGAGGGCGCAATTCCTATCTGATTTGGCTTTTGCATGGCGTGTTCTATTCTTACTTTCAACAACTGTGTCAAATAAGGTTCAATTCGGTTCATAACCTGATATAGCTGCCATATGAACCGATCTGGGACTTTGACTTCTTGAGCCTCTAGAGTTCGCAATTATTATCCGATTTGCCTGAAATTTTGTACGACGGATTCTCTCATGATCATCAACATACGTGTTTATTATGATCTGAATCGGTCTATAGTCCGATACAACTCCCATATAAATCGGTCACTCTATTTTACTTCTTGAGCCCCCAAAGGGCGCAATTCTTATTCGAATTGGCTGACATTTTACACAGGTCTCCAACATATAATTTAATTTAATATAGCAGAGCAAATCTTTTCTTATATCCTTTTTTGCCTAAGAAGAGATGCCGGGTAAAGAACTCGAAAAATGCGATGCATGGTGGAGGGTATATAAGATTCGGCCTGGCCGAACTTAGCACGCTTTTACTTGTTTTTTACCCGATTTTGTTGAAATTTGAAATACAAAATTAAACTTTGACTTATATTTATAAGACCATTCAATGTCAGTGCCGAATTTGGGTGCTAAGTTATCCAATTTTCATCGGATTGTGACAGAATTCAAAGTTTGGCCCGGCCGAACTTAACGCATTTTTATTCGTTTTTTCCTAATTTTGTACTCTAAAAGCAAACCAGCAATTAAATACTGACCGTATAAACTTCAATTCTTCAATATGTAGCATACGACTAAAAGTGCGGTATACAAAAAATCTAGCATAACTCTCATTGTTTATTTTGTCAGACATAGCACTTTCCATGAAGTGTTGTTAAATTTACAAAAGAATACTTAAAACACCCCAGTTTTTATTCTTCTCTTCTATGTTGCACCACTTAGTGTTTCATAGTAATGAAAGCCAAATTGGTGCTGGCCAACTTGAGGAAACTGGCCAAACTTTTGCAAACATTTCGACAATACTTAAGGAAAATAAATTTCATATTATTTATTTGACAATAAAACTTTTCCATTTGAGTACCTTTTAACAAAATATCCTTGTGCACGAGTATGTTATTTGCCTTTTCGTTCGCTCAAATTCGGTAGGTGGTTATGCCACGTTTTTTTTTACTTTTTTGCTATGGACTTAGAAGTTTGGTGTATATATGAAATATGCATCATATTTCCTCTTTTGAGTTCACTCTTCAAAGTTTAAACAAAAAATGCTTTTCTGGTGGATATGCAATGAGAGTTTGTCATAGCTTTTTTTTATAACATCATACATGAAATAGCGGCGAAAAAAATATTATATATCAAATTCAACGAAAAATAAAATGTTTCAGAATCACCTAATTCCAGGTATATTTGACATAGAGTTGCCATTTAATTCTTTAAGTCATATAAAAAATTGTCAAAAAAACACCATTAAGTCTTGCGACTTTAACTCGGGAGATCGGCAGACATATTCAAATATGGTACAATCTGGACCCAATAGGCAATAATATCGAGTTGTCCAACACAAGTCACTCTTTCATATTTATATTGTTAAAAAGTCCGTTTGGCAACACTGACTTTGATCGCACGGCCAACTCACCAAAGAATAAATCGATGAAGAGTGAGTAATGGGGACAAACGATATAAAAGCGAAAACTTTACCAGTTATTAAAAGTTTTTATGTTCACGAAATATTCGCAACACACATTGCTAACAATCCTCATTCAGTTGATGTAGGTTTCGGTTGGCATAAAACTTTGCGCTGTGACGGTAACACAATACGTACGTGTTGGCCACGCAGCTAAAAGTGGAAATACGAAGCTTTTACGTTTTGAATAAAACATCAAAGTGAGCTTCAAACTAAGAGGGTTTGGAGGGCGAATTTAGATTTAAATGAAAATTTCGTTTCTTTTAATCCAAGCATTAATATTTCGTTATTTGCCACGCATTATGTTCTTTTTGGCAACTTTGTTAACAAGTTTTGGGAAGTATATTTTCACATTGCTGTCTAAAATTGTTTGCTGAAGTTTAAAATGGAAACGTTTAAATGAGGGTGTTTGGTGTGTGTGTGTGTATGTGGGGGTTTATAACTACACTCCGCCATAAAATACCCTAAATCAAGACTTTTGTATAGTACATAGTACAGCACATTTTAATTCGCATAAGCATAAATCTAGAAGAGATTAAAATTACAAAGAAACAAGTAAAAGCGTGCTAAGTTCGGCCGGGCCGAATCTTATATACCCTCCACCATGGATCGCATTTGTCGAGTTCTTCTCCCGGCATCTCTTCTTAGGCAAAAAAGGATATAAGAAAAGAGTTGCTCTGCTATTAAAACGATATCAAGATATGGTCCGGTTCGGACCACAATTAAATTATATGTTGGAGACCTGTTTAAAATTTCAGCCAATTCGTATAAGAATTGCGCCCATTGGGGCTCACGAAATAAAATAGAGAGAACGATTTATATAGGATCTGTATCGGGCTATAGACCGATTCAGACCATAATAAACACGTTTGTTGATGGTCATGAGAGGATCCGTCGTACAAAATTTCAGGCATATCGGATAATAATTGCGACCTCTAGGGGTCAAGAACCCAGATCGGTTTATATGGCAGCTATATCAGGTTATAAACCGATTTGAACCTTATTTGACACAGTTGTTGAAAGTAAAAATAAAATACGTCAAGCAAAATTTCAGCCAAATCGGATAGGAATTGCGCCCTCTAGAAGCTCAAGAAGTCAAATCCCCAGATCTGTTTATATGACAGCTATATCAGGATATTGACCGATTTCAACCATACTTGGCACAGTTGTTGGATATCATAACGAAATACTTCGTGCAAAAATTCATTCAAATCGGATAAGAATTGTGCCCTCTAGAGGCTCAAGAAGTCAAGACCCAAGATCGGTTTATATGGCAGCTATATCAGGTTATGGACCGATTTAAACCATACTTGGCACAGTTGTTGGGTATCATAACAAAACACGTCGTGCGAAATTCCATTCCATTCGGATAAGAATTGCGGCCACTAGAGGCTCAAGAAGTCAAGACCCAAGATCGGTTTATATGGCAGCTATATCAGGTTATGGACCGATTTCAACCATACTTGGCACAGTTGTTGGATATAATAACAAAACACGTCGTGCAAGATTTTATTTCAATCGGATAAGAATTACGCACTCTAGAGGCTCAAGAAGTCAAGACCCAAGATCGGTTTATATGGCAGCTATATCAGGTTATGAACCGATTTGAACCATACTTGGCACAGTTGTTGGATATAATAACAAAACACGTCGTGCAAAATTTCATTCCAATCGGATAAGAATTGCGCACTCTAGAGGCTCAAGAAGTCAAGACCCAAGATCGGTTTATATGGCAGCTATATCAAAACATGGACCGATATGGCCCATTTACAATACCAACCGACCTACACTCGTAAGAAGTATTTGTGCAAAATTTCAAGCGGCTAGCTTTACTCCTTCGGAAGTTAGCGTGCTTTCGACAGACAGACGGACGGACGGACGGACGGACGGACAGACGGACGGACATGGCTAGATCGACATAAAATGTCACGACGATCAAGAATATATATACTTTATGGGGTCTCAGACGAATATTTCGAGTAGTTACAAACAGAATGACGAAATTAGTATACCCCCCATCTTATGGTGGAGGGTATAACAAGTAAAACATGCTAAGTTCGGCCGCGCCGAATCTTGGGAATCCATCTCCATGGATTCTAATAAAAATGTACACAGATAAACTTATTTGAAAGGCACATGTGTACTTTATATACTACTAAATTTCTGCCCAATAAGCCAAAAATTTAAGCTTTTTCGGGCCGTATGAGATCGGTTAACATGGGAGCAATAACCGGTTATAGGCCGATTTAGACCATACTTACCACGGATGAGGAAAGTTGCCAGGCCCTGATGATGTATCACCGATTGAATAATAAGCTGTGTCCCCGCGACACGGGATAACTATGAGCACTTTCCGTCAGGGCATGGACTTGCCGACTTCAAATTACCAATGGCCAACAGCAGCCTCCAACGGACCCTCCAACGTTGACGACCCACGCATGATTTGCGTATCTGCACCTGGAATGTCCGCACTCTTTATAGAGAAGGTGCAGTATACGCGCTGGCGGATGTATTAGAGATGTACAAGGCAGATTTGTGGTTAGTCGGAGACTAAAACACCTTGTCTCCAGCTTTACTCCGGTGAGTGAGAGGCTAGCCACAATTCGCATAAAAGCCAAATTCTTCAACATCAGCCTTATTTGTGTCCATGCCCTGACGGAAAGCAAACACGAGCAGACTAAGGATATTTTCTACCAGCGCCTAGAGAGAGAATATGACCGCTGCCCCACCCATGATATTAAAATCGTTCTGGGAGATTTTAATGCGAAAATAGGGAAGGAAGACATTTTTGGTCCAACAGTCGGAAAGTTTAGCCTCCACGAGATAACGTCCAGTAATGGGTTGAGGCTAATAGATTTCGCCGCCACAAAAACATGGTAGTTAATAGCACCAAATTTGCAAATGCAAATATTGCCCATGAACATTCCACTAAGGAACAGGGGCAAACATCTCACATATCAATGAGTGCAGTCCGATTCAAGTTTTAAGCTCAAAGATAAGGGTCCTCCTTTTTAAAGCCGAGTCCGAACAGCGTGCCGCAGTGCGACACCTCTTTGGAGAGAAGTTTTATATGACATAGTACCTCGCAAATGTTGCCAGCATAAAGAGGAGAAAACTACCGCTGAAACAAATTTTTTTTTCTGATGGTCTCGCCAGGATTCGAACCCAGGCGTTCAGCGTCATAAGCGGACATGCTAACCTTAGAGGTTAACATATTTCAACATAAAAATATTCACAAAGCCACAAGGCTGTCACCCGATCAAAACACAAGGCACCAAATGGATCACGTACTTGGGTACCAAAAGCCTCCTTAAAGAAGTACATAGTACGACCAAGAGTGCCGAGATGCTACTGAAGCCACGAATGCGGCATATAGAGCAACCCTGCAATCAGTAGCAAGGAGAGAGGAGAAACGTCTATACCGCAGAAGAAAATGGAAATGGAAAGGCGTGAGTGTGAGCGAATTGAGATAGACCAAATTTAACCAAAGAATTAAACATCAAACCGATGGCTTTGGTGCAGGCACATCCTCCTGCAGAGGAAAAGAGGGAAATCTGGTAATTGACACAGATAGCATGCTGAGGATATGAAAAGAACATTTTACCCAACTGCTAGTGTCCGACGTTGGCGGCGAAGAGGATACCGCAGAACCAATCCCTGATGATGGTATAGAATGTTTACCTCCTAGTCAGAATGAGGTCCAAGTAGCAGTGACCCGACTAAAGAACAACAGGCAGTAGGAGCCGACGGGTTACCCCCTGAACTATTTAAGACCGGAGGCGACACGCTCAATCTCAATCTGGCTAGAAGAACGCATACCCGATGATAGGAACCTCAGCATACTATGTCCCGTACACAAGAGAGGAGACAAGACGGCATGTGCCAACTGCAGAGGAATAAGTCTCCTCCCCATCGCATACAAGATACTCTCGAGCGTTCTGTATGAAAGATTAAAAGCTAAAGTCAATGAGATAATTGAGCCCTATTAATGCGGTTTTATAACTAGTAAATCCACCCTGTACCCGATATACACACTGCGCCAAATCATGGAAAAGACCCGAGAAAGGCAAATCAACACCTACCATCTCTTTGTTGACTACAAAGCCGCTTTCGATACTCCTTCACATTCAAAGGTATTTCAAATCATACTGATACGCGTTCCTCAGTAAGAATAGGAAATAATCTCTCCGAACCATTTAATACTATAAGGTTTCAAACAAGAAGACAGCCTATCGTGTGATCTCTTTAATATCCTGCTGGAGAAGATTATTCAAGATGCAGATGTGAATAAATATGGCAAACCAATCACAAGAGAACACATACTACTCGCCTATGCCGACGACATCGACATATAATAGGTCGGTCACCGGAAGTAGTAACTGCAGCCTTTGAAAGAATCGAAAGAGAGTCAGTGAAAATGGGTCTGGCAGTGAATGGAGATAACACGAAATGGCTGGTTTCAACTCCCAAAACACCTTATACAACCGAGCAGATAAAGAAAATGGAGAAAGTTGGGAACCACAACTTTGAGATAGTCAGTAAATTTATCTACCTCGGCACCGCCGTAACCGAATCGAATGTAACCAGTTTTGAGATACTTTGGACTAGACGAAGACTACACTATACAAGACACTGACACTAACCGTGCTGTTATACGGTTCTGAAGCATGGGTACTTGTGAAAGCAGATGAGACAGTGCTTGGAGTATTTGAGAGAACGATTCTTCGTAAAATATATGTAGCAGTTTGCGTTAATGGAGAATATAGGCGTCGTATGAACCACGAACTTTATGAGCTGTATGACGACAATAGCATAGTTACACGCATCAAAATACAACGGCTGCGATGGCTTGGTCATGTTGTCAGAATGGATGAAGAAGCTCCAGCAAAGAAGACTTTTGAAGGCAGACACGGTGGTACACGGCAACCGGGAAGACCAAAAGCCCGATGGAAAAATCAAGTGGTGGGAGACACCTCGAAACTTGGTGTCAGATATTTTAGAATGAGCGCAGAAGATCGAGTCGCTTGCAACGCTATTCTACGTTCGGCTAGTGGAACAAATGTTCTGTCATAGCCAATTAGAGAAAAGTAAGTCTGATAAACTAATTCCTTGGCCTAGGGAGACATACTCTGCTTATACTTATACCTGTGGGATGGAGGATGGACACTAAGCTTATTTTCATTCCGAAAGCAAGAAAACGAAAGATTTTCGTCCATTAGTCTGTCATGCTGAAGACTCTTGAGAGGTTGATAGAAACATATCTTAGGGCAAAGATCACTGGAGATAGCCGATCTCGGCAGCAACATGCATATAGTAATGGCAAGTCCACTGAAACAGCCCTTCACGACCTATTCGGCTACATAGAGGGTTCTCTTGCTGTCAAGGAATATACAATGGTAGCATTTTTCTACATTGATGGTGCTTTCAATAATATAAAACCGACTTCAATTATGAAGGAGTTGGAGTTTCTAGGCATTAACTCTACCGTAAGAAATTTTATTAATAACCTACTTACTAACAAGTAAAAGCATGCTAAATTCGGACGGGTCGAATCTTGGGAACCCTCCACCATAGATTCTGCTAAAAATGTATACAGAATAAATTTAGTTGAAGGGAAACATTTTATTCTACATACCACACTTCTGTCAAAGCAGCAAAAATCAAAGCTTCTACATGCAAATTTTCAGCCAAATCAGACAAAAATTGCGGCTTGTAAGTGGTCAAGAAGTCAAATCTGGAGATCAGTTTATATGCAAGCTATAACAGGTTATAGACCGATTTCGGAAGAACGGACATGGCTAGATCGACTCAGAGCGTCGAGACGATCAAGAATAAATACACTTTATGGGGACTTAGACATATATTTCGAGGTGTTACAAACGGAATGACTAGATTAGTATACCCTCATGCTATGGTGGGGAGTATAAACAATTAAAAGCATGCCAAGTTCGGCCGGGCCGAATCTTGGCAACCCACCACTTTAGTTGAATTTCATCCAAATGGGACAAAAATTGCGGCTTATAAGGGCTTAAGAAGTCAACCCTGTAGATCGGTTTATATGGGAGTTTTATCAGGTTATAGACCGATTCCGACCATATTAAGAACTATTGTTGGAAGTCACAAAGGAATACTACGTGCAAAATTTCAGCCAAATCGGACAAAAATTGCGGCTTGTAAGGCCTCAAGAAGTCAAATCAGGAGATCGATTTGTATGGGGGCTATAACAGGTAATTGGTCGATTTGGACCGTATTTGGTCGATTTGTACCGTATTGGACAAAAATTACAGCTTCCAGGGACTCAAGAAGTCGAATCAGGAGATTGGTTTATATGGGAGATATATCTAAATCTGAACCGATATGGCCCATTTGCAATCCCCAACGACCTACGTTGATACATAGTATCTGTGCAAAATTTCAAGCAGATAGCTTTACTCGTTCGACCGCCATTGTGATTTCTACAGACGGACGGACGAACGGACATGGCTAAATCGACTCAGAGCGTCGAGAAGATCAAGAATTTACATACTTCATGGGGTCTTAGACGAATATTTCGGGGTGACTAGATAAGTATACCCCCATCCTATGGTGGTTTGTATAAAAATGCATTACGGCAGGTTGGGATCTGTGGATCTAAAAAGATGGGTCAGCAGAGGAACACCTCAAGGTGGTGTAATGTCTCCTCTACATTGGAATAGGTTAGGTAAGAGTGGGAGTCCTTTAAAGACTCATTTAGACAATTTTAAGTCCATTGTGATACTAACAGACCAACGCTTCTGCTAGCCATTACAAATATATTGTAAAGGGTGATTTTTTTGAGGTTAGGATTTTCATGCATTAGTATTTGACAGATCACGTGGGATTTCAGACATGGTGTCAAAGAGAAAGATGCTCAGTATGCTTTGACATTTCATCATGAATAGACTTACTAACGAGCAACGCTTGCAAATCATTGAATTTTATTACCAAAATCAGTGTTCGGTTCGAAATGTGTTCAAATTTTGACAAATTTTGTTCAGCGATGAGGCTCATTTCTGGTTGAATGGCTATGTAAATAAGCAAAATTGCCGCATTTGGAGTGAAGAGCAACCAGAAGCCGTTCAAGAACTGCCCATGCATCCCGAAAAATGCACTGTTTGGTGTGGTTTGTACGCTGGTGGAATCATTGGACCGTATTTTTTCAAAGATGCTGTTGGACGCAACGTTACGGTGAATGAACACATTTCGAACCGAACACTGATTTTGGTAATAAAATTCAATGATTTGCAAGCGTTGCTCGTTAGTAAGTCTATTCATGATGAAATGTCAAAGCATACTGAGCATCTTTCTCTTTGACACCATGTCTGAAATCCCACGTGATCTGTCAAATACTAATGCATGAAAATCCTAACCTCAAAAAAATCACCCTTTATTATTGTATCTGTAAGAAAAAGGTGTAAAAGTGGGTATGCTGATGCCGTGGCAATTGCGGTTAGGGATATACTTCAGGAAGCTCTACGTGAAAAAGTGAAGTGGGCTACAGAAAGTGGTCTAGGTGTAAATCCGTGGAAGCCAGAAGTAGTTCTTTTAAGTTACCTATAGTGCCACATGTCTCTCGGGAAGCTTTACGTGAAAAAGCGAAGTGGGCTACCGAAAGTGGTCTAAGTGTAAATCCGTGGAAGCCAGAAGTAGTTCTTTCAGTTACCTATAGTGGCACATATCACCTTGGGAGGAGAGAATGTTCCATTTACAGAAGCACAAAATACCTGGAAATTGAACTTCAAGTCCAACATTATGAAAAGGGCAAGAAAGGCATATCTTGCCCTATACACCTGCAAGAGAGCCATTGGCAAAAGTTGGGGCGCTTAGACCACGCGTCACGCATTGGGTATATACTGAAGTTCTCAGACCTATAGTGCTTTATGGTGTTGTGGTCTAGTGTACGGCGCTTCAAAAGTACACCTACTGTTCAATACTCAACCGGATCCAAAGGATGGCTTGTTTGTACAGCACAGGTGCAGTGAGGACGACACCTAATGCCTCTAGACATAGTGGCTAGACAAATTGCTGCGACCACTGCCGTGAGGCTTAGGAAGCTTTCTCTTTGGTTATGTGGCTTCTACGGACACTGTGTTAACCCTGATTCAATATCCTATGTTCCAGGCAGTGTGGATTACACCCTACTTGAGCCGCTTTATGATAAAAAGTATTGTACCACCATTCCTGATAGATCCGATTGGAACTACAATATCCCAGTGAGCTTTGGGGTGTGCTCTAAAGATCTAGAATTGGTTATATCTAAAAGGTTACCCTATCAATGCAGTGTGTATCAAGTGGAGATCCTTACAAGCAAGAAGGGAAGTGGTGGAATGGCTAAGATATAATGTTGAACGATGGTTCGCATGAATGTCTTCTCAGACAGCCAGGCAGCCATTAAATCTCCGCCGCAGATCTCTCCGCGAGATGGTTAAATAGTTCAAAATTCATCGGTTCTGGTTGACGGGCCACAAAGATATCCCTGGGAATTGTAGCGCAGACGAGCGTTACAACTTGGGACTACATTCCAGAGGAACTGGAATCTGTAGTAATCTAATCTACCGACATTTCAGCTAAGACTTTAGGATCAGGCCCGAAGGCCAACGAATGATATATGGTCACAAACGGGATTTGTGAACATTTCTAAATGATGTGGCTTTAACTAGTCTTAAAGAGGTCTACCGCTTTGCTGTCGCTTTGCAAGATTAGACATCTCAGCCATTGTGTCCTGCCATGACGGTCACTGGCTGGCCGGAAAACATGCTGAGAGACCGAGGATTGCAGAGCTGTGATGACGTCATCGACGTCAGAAGAGGCTATAGAACATTTCAAATTTCAGGGAAATCGGGTAATATATAAAGCTTTTAAAGGCTTAGACTCTTAACCGGTAGATCGGTCTATATGGCAGCTATATCTAAATATCGAGAGATATTGAGCTGAAACTTTGCACAGAGCAGGTTTAGTTTGAAGATGGGCTATATCGGAATATATTTTGAAATAGCTCTCATATTGACCAATCCACCGATTTAGGGTCTTAGGCCCATAAAAACCGCATTTATTGTCCGATTTTGCCGAAATTTGGGACAGTGAGTTGTGTTTGGCCCTTCGACATCCCTCTTAAATTTGACCCAGAACAGTTCAGACAGAGAGTTGCTGATTTGTGAGGACGTCATCGACGTCAGGAGAGACTATAGAACATCTGTGTGTGTTCCGCGCTGCCAGTCAGAAGGAATTCCACTTTAGGTTCTCCTTTCTTTGAGAACATATCTGATCTAGGAACTACAAGGTATCTTCCTTCTTTCTACTGTTTCAGTGGCATCACAATGGAAAGAAACGTCTAAGTGTGTCTGATGGCAGACTTCCGCTTAACCTAACCATAGCTCAATAAATACATTCAGGATATCAGTTTATATGAATTCAGGATTCAGGATATTAGATTATGGATCGATTCAAACAAGAATTGGCACGAATGCTGGGTAAGATGTGCTCTCGCTAGGGGCTAAAGAAGTTAGATCAATGGATCGGAACGTATTGTATAAATCAAACTCTGGGCCTGACTGCCGTACGTCTCGCTAAGAGATAGCTAAATATTTTTATATCCACCACCATAGGATGGGAGTATACTAATCTAGTCATTCCGTTTGAACATTTGAAACATTTCGAAATATTCGTCTAAGATCCGATAATGTGTATATACTCTTGATCGTCTTCTGAGTCGATCTAGCCAAGTCCGTCCGTCCGTCTGTTGAAATCACGGTAGCGGCCGAATGCAAAAAGCTAGCCGCTTGAAATTTTGCACATATACTGTGTATTGATGTAGATCGTTGGAGGTTGCAAATGGGACATATTGGTTCAGATTTACATATAGCTCCCATATAAACCGATCTCCCGTTTTGATTTCTTGAGCTCTTAATAGCCACAAACTTTATCCCCTGAAAGCCACAATTATTGTCTGATTTGGCTGAAATGCGTGCGGTGTTCCGTTACGACTTCCAATAAATGTGCGAAATACGGTTCAAATCGGTTTATAACTTGATATAGCTCCCATATAAACCGATCTCCCGATTTGAATTCTTGAGCCCTTACAAGCCGCAATTTTTTGCAAATTGAAATTCACGTGACTCTGGGCGACGGGCATGAGAGAAAAGTTGGAATCTGAGAGCTTGCCTTAAGCAACATTTAAGCTAATTCTTCGAGATTAGGCCCAAAGGGCAACGGATGGCTCCGAATTGGCAGCTGGGCAGGCTCCGAGATTGTTATGGCTGTGAGTTCAGTCGAGGAGGAAGAAACTATGCAAAATCTGCTGTGTGCCTGTCCTGAACTGGCAAACAAATAATTCGCAAGCCAATGTGGCCGGCGCACAAAGAAGCATTTGCAGTGACATTCGACGAATGATGAAGTGCACAACAATAAGAATTTGACAATGTTTATGTGTTTTTATACCATCCACCAATGAATGGGAGTATACAACACGAAAGCACACTAACTGTCGAAGGAGTAAAGCTATCCGCTTGAAATTTTGCACGAATACTTCTTATCAGTGTAGGTCAGTTGGGATTGTAATTGGGGCAATATCAGTTTTGATGTAGTTGTCATATAAACCGATCTTGGATCTTGATTTCTTGAGCCACTAGAGGGCGCAATTTCTATTCGATTTGGCTGAAATTTTGCGTGTCGTGTTTTGTTATAACTTCCAATGACTGTGCTAAGTATGGTTCAAATCGGTCCATAACGTGATATAGTTGCCATGTAAACTGATCTTGGACCTTGACTTCTTGAGCCTCTAGAGGGCGCAATTATTAACCGGCTGGAATTTTGCGTGAGGTTTTTTGTTATCACTTCCTATAACTGTGCTATGTATGGCGCAAATCGGTATAGAACCTGATATAGCTGCCATGTAAACCTGGGAAATTGACTTTTTGAGTCTCTAGAGGGCCCAATTGGCATCCGATTTGGCAGAAGTTTAGTACAACGGCTTCTCTCATCATCTTCAATAACACGTATATTGAAGATGATGATCAATAGCTTGATACAGCTGCCATATAAAGATCGGTTTATCGATTTTGCTTCTTGAGCCCCAACAAGTCACAATTCTTATCCGAATGGCTGATGGTAAGTTTGTGTCAGTATAGTGGAAATAAGTCTTTGTGCTCTCTTACTCGAGCAGGAAGATGTTCGAAAAATCACGTTAAGCTCACTTTACTTTACGTTAATTGGCTATGACAAAACATTTATTCCACTAGCCGAACGTAGAATAACGTTGCAAGCGACTCGATCCTCTGCGCTTATTTTAAAATCTCCGACACCAAGTTCCAAGGTGTCTCCCACCATTTGATCTTCCCCTCGAGATCTTGGTCGTCCCGGTTAGCGTATACCACCGGGACTGCCATCAAAGACTTCTTTGCTGGAGCTTCTCATACAGCTCATACAGCTACTGATTCATACGACGCCTGTATTCTCCATTAACGCAAACTGGTCCATATGTTTTACAAAGAATCTTTCTCTCAAACACTTCAAGCACTGCCTCGTCTGTTTTCACAAGTACCTATGCCTCGGAACCATATCACAACACGGGTAGTATCAGTGTCTTGTATAGTGTTTGCACGATAAGCACACATATTCATACAGCTAGGGGAATTTTTCTTCAAATAAAGTCTTCTGAGAAAAGGAATTGAAAGGAATTGAATTTTGGCGTTAATAGTGGTGACAATACCATCAGGGATAAATTAAACGAATTTCACAAAATCCCAAAATCACTAAAATTTATTTTTTATTGCTTTCGATTGCTTATAAATAACTGTCATAGCAATGAGCAAAACATTTTTTGTTTTTGACTTCGCCCATCAAAAATCCTTATTAAGTTTGAATGACCGTTTCATATTTCGAAGTTAACAACAGTTCAGGGATCATGGCACAAAGCATAAAAAACAAAGACAAGGGGCCGGATACAAGGAGCTCATCCACTCGCTGCTACCAAGTTTAACTATAAAAGTCCATAATAATATTCCATTAAACTTAACTACCATAACTTTATGAAGTAGTTAACTACATCAGCCAATAACAAGAGAATTTAGTTCACATCACACAGTAGGGGAACCTGGAAAATAATTTGCCCTCATTTTTGGGAGCAAAATTTTTGTGCACTTTCACTAGCAATGAAATTTAAGGTGTTAAACAAGAGCCGCAAAACTGGTGTGGTTATATAAGTAGAAAATTTCTTTTGATGGTTTGATTGGTGAAATGATATACAAGTTTTATGTTGCGTCAGTATTTATTGAGTTATTTTAATCTTTGCAATGTGACTTTGTGCATAGGTTAGCTTTACTGGTTAGATTTCTGGCTAGAACATAAAAAGGCATTAAGTTCCGCCTGGCCGAACTTTGGATACCCACCACCTCGGATATATATGTAAACCCCATGTCGTCACAATCCGGTGAAAATTGGATAACTTAGGCTCCCAAATTCGGCACGGACATTGAGTGGTGTAATAAATATAAGTCAGTGTTCAATTTTGTAAAACAAAATATTGGTTTGGCAGAAATATCCAATTGTAAACCGATCTGAACCCTATTCAGGTCGGATATCGTGAAGATAAAAAACTCACTGAAATCGGGTAATAAATAAAGCTTTTATGGGCTTCAATCGCCTTATCGGCTGTTCGGTTTATATAGCTGCTTGATCTAAATATAATCCGATCAGAACCATATTAGGGTCGGATGTTGGTAGGTCTTATCTTATTCACTCTTTTAAAATTCAGCGAAATCGGGTAATAAATAAAGCTTTTATTGGCTTCAGACTCCTTATAGGCAGATCGGTCTATATGGCACTTATATCTAACTAGTTGACCCGGGCCCGCTCCGCTGCGCCTTCTTTTACTTTATATGGAACAAAAGTTTCCTTGCAATATTTATTTTCGACAATTAAATATTTTTTAAGTTTGGATGTAAGGTGTACTCCCAGATATACGACCCTTATCAGCATTGTGCTCTTCTCTCAAATACCATTTATATAAACCCTAAATTGCCATTGGCTTAAGTGGAGTTTACAGGATGAGGCGTCCCCCAAACACATGACCCCAAAATAGGTTATCAGATTCGTTTTCTAATGTCAAATAACTTTCATTTGAGCCACATATTGGCACGGCCGAAAAACTTTTCCCTAAATAAATATCGGATTCGTGTTCCACTCTAAAAGCCCTCTTATTTGAGCCTCATATTGCGAAAGTCAGCAAATACTTACTATTTCCTATGGTCAGTAAACAAGTGCGTGGTGGGCGTTTTGGGGAAGGGGGGAACCCCCAGAAACGTGGTACCACATTTGGATATCAGATTCGTATTCTACTCGCAAATACCTTTCATTTGAGTCCCATTTTGCCATAATCGGTAAATATGTCCGATTTAGGGGTGTTTTGGGGGTTGGGTGGTGTTGTGGGGGTGAGGTGGCCCCATAGACACTTTTCCCAAATATTGATATCAGATTCGTGCTTTACTCCCAAAGACCTTTCATTTGAGCCCCATATGGCTATGGTCGTAAATTTGTCCCCTTTGGGGAGTGTTTTTGGGGAGAGACGGCACCCCAAACACTTGGTCCCATATTTGGATATCAGATTCTAATTCTACACTCAAATACCTTTTATTTAAGCCCCATATTCCCATGGTCAGTAAATAAGTCCTGTTTGGGGGGCGTTTTGGGGAAGGGGGGAACCCCCAGAAACGTGGTACCACATTTTAATATCAGATTCGTATTCTACTCGCAAATACCTTTCATTTAAGTCCCATATTGCCATGGTCAGTAAATATGTCCGATTTATGGGTGTTTTGGGGGTTGGGGTGGTCCCCCTAGCACTTGGTCCGAGAAATGGATATCAGATACGTTTTCTTATCCTAAATACCTTTCATTTGAGTCCTATATTGTCGTGATTGGTCTAAATATATGTTTGGTGTGTTTTAGGGTGGGGCGGTCCCCCTAGGTACCCCATCCGAAATTTGGAACCAAATTTTTAGTTTTAGAGTACTTTATGAGAGCACACAAAATTTCGCTTAAATCGCACCACCCATCTCCGAGATCTGGCGTTTCTTAAAATTAGAGAAAGGGGAAGGGTTTTAGGATTTTCATGCATTAGTATTTGACAGATCACGTGGGATTTCAGACATGGTGTCAAAGAGAAAGATGCTCAGTATGCTTTGACATTTCATCATGAATAGACTTACTAACGAGCAACGCTTGCAAATCATTTTCAGTGAATGGGCCCTAGAAAAGTTGGCAGAAAATCCGCTTTTTTATCGGCAAATTTTGTTCAGCGATGAGGCTCACTTCTGGTTGAATAGCTACGTAAATAAGCAAAATTGCCGCATTTGGAGTGAAGAGCAACCAGAAGCCGTTCAAGAACTGCCCATGCATCCCGAAAAATGCACTGTTTGGTGTGGTTTGTACGCTGGTGGAATCATTGGACCGTATTTTTTCAAAGATGCTGTTGGACGCAACGTTACGGTGAATGAACACATTTCGAACCGAACACTGATTTTGGTAATAAAATTCAATGATTTGCAAGCGTTGCTCGTTAGTAAGTCTATTCATGATGAAATGTCAAAGCATACTGAGCATCTTTCTCTTTGACACCATGTCTGAAATCCCACGTGATCTGTCAAATACTAATGCATGAAAATCCTAACCTCAAAAAAATCACCCTTTACATAGTAAATTCAGATATTGGAAGGCTTAAAATAACCCACTGTTGCTAGTTTCCACGAAATCGGGTAACAAATAAAGCTGTTATGGTTTTCAGACCCTTTATCGGGAGATCGGTCTTTATGACAGCTATATCTAAATATAGTCCGATCTGAACCACATTTACGTTAGATGCGAAATGTAATAAATAAAGCGTTTATGGTCTTCGGACCCTTTGTCAGGTGGTGGGTATAAAAAAATTATATCGGTCTCGCCGATCTTAATACCCACCACTTCATATTTAAGAACAGCATTTCGTTAAAACCCGGAGAAAATTCAAACGGAATGACAATATAAATATTCAACAGCAGCTGGCAAAAATGTATATATTTCAGTATTCTAAATTTCGGACCTGATTAAAGAACTTTCAAACATTTTGTAGCAAATGTATAAAACACCTTTAGCCTTTAACCTTTAGTTTAAATTATAGTTTTTATACCCACCACTATTGGATGGGGTATACTAACCTAGTCATGGCGTTTGGAACAACTCGAAATATTGATGTAAGACCCCATAAAGTATATATATTCTTGATCGTCTCGGCATTCTGAGTGCAACGAGCCATGTCCGTCCATCCGTCCGTCTGTGAAAATCACGATAGCAGTTGAATGCTTTAAGCTATCCTCATGAAATTTTTCACAGATACCTAATATTGATGTAAGTCGGCGGGGATTGCAAATAGGCCATATCGGTTCAGATTTGGATATAGCTCCCATGTAAACCGATCTCCCGATTTGACTTCTTGAGCCCCTGAAAGCCGCAATTTTCGGCTGAAATTTTGCTTATGGTGTTCCGTTATGACTCTCAACAGCTGTACCAAATCGGTCTATAACCAGATATAGCTCCCATATTTTAGCAAAATCCATTTTGGTGGATACCCAAGATTCGGCCCGGCCGAACTTAGCACGTTTTACTTGTTAACGTTACTTTCAAAACCTTCGCATTAAATGTGCATTTCATAAACACCCAATCGTTAAATATGGATTAAAGAAGCAGGATATGGAAAATGAGCGAATAAATGCTATTCGCAAATGGTTTTCCTTTCATGGGAGCTCAAATCACATTTTAACTGTATTTGCAATCATTCACAATTCCAATTTTACTATGGCAAGCAACTCTCATCGTAGTGCAGAACGGAAAGGCGAATGGCGAATGGAAACAGCAATCATTGCAATATAACGACGATATTTGAACGGAAGTGCAGCCAAATTGTGTGCTCAACGCTGTGCCAAAATTGTATGTTATCGAAAATATTTGCAAAATGATGTGAATTCTATGCTTGGCATCATAGACGCAAGTGTGATAAAATAAAATTTTCTTCACTTTGTGGCATCAAAGTGATGGGGAGTCAATATACGTACTTTGCTCAAAACTCTTTAATTGCATCTTTCCGCTAAAGGTGAGTTTTAAACAAGTAAAAGCGTGCTAAGTTCGGCCGGGCCGAATCTTACATACCCTCCACCATGGATCGCATTTGCCGAGTTCTTCTCCCAGCATATCTTCTAAGGCAAAAAATGATATAAGAAAAGATTTGCTCTGCTATTATTATATTATTACATGTTGGAGACCTGTGCAAAATTTCAGCTCAATATCTCTGTTTTTATACCCTCCACCATAAGTTGGGGGGTATACTAATTTCGTCATTCTGTTTGTAACTACTCGAAATATTCGTCTGAGACCCCATAAAGTATATATATTCTTGATCGTCGTGACATTTTATGTCGATCTAGCCATGTCCGTCCGTCTGTCCGTCCGTCTGTCTGTCGAAAGCACGCTAACTTCCGAAGGAGTAAAGCTAGCCGCTTGAAATTTTGCACAAAAACTTCTTATTAGTGTAGGTCGGTTGGTATTGTAAATGGGCCATATCGGTAGATGTTTTGATATAGCTGCCATATAAACCGATCCTGGGTCTTGACTTCTTGAGCGTCTAGAGTGCGCAATTCTTATCCGATTGGAATGAAATTGTGCGCGACGTGTTTTGTTATGATATCCAACAACTGCGCCAAGTATGGTTCAAATCGGTTCATAACCTGATATAGCTGCCATATAAACCGATCTTGGGTCTTGACTTCTTGAGCCTCTGGAGTGCGCAATTCTTATCCGATTGAAATGAAATTTTGCACGACGTGTTTTGCTAATATATCCAACAACTGTGCTAAGTATGGTTCAAATCGGCCCATAACCTGATATAGCTGCCATATAAACCGATCTTGGGTCTTGACTTCTTGAGCCTCTAGAGGGCGCAATTCTTATCCGAATGGAATGGAATTTCGCACGACGTGTTTTGTTATGATACCCAACAACTGTGCCAAGTAAGTTTCAAATCGGCCCATAACCTGATATAGCTGCCATATAAACCGATCAGGGTCTTGACTTCTTGAGCCTCTAGAGGGCGCAATTCTTATCCGAATGGAATGAAATTTCGCACGACGTGTTTTGTTATGATATCCAACAACTGTGCCAAGTACGGTTGAAATCGGTCAATAACCTGATAGAGCTGTCATATAAACAGATCTGGGGATTTGACTTCTTGAGCTTTTAGAGGGCGCAATTCCTATCCGATTTAGCTGAAATTTTGAATGACGTATTTTATTTTTACTTTCAACAACTGTGTCAAATAAGGTTCAAATCGGTTCATAACCTGATATAGCTGCCATATAAATCGATCTGGGATCTTGACTTCTTGACCCCTAGAGGGCGCAATTATTATCCGATTTGCCTGAAATTTTGTACGACGGATCCTCTCATGACCATCAACAAACGTGTTTATTATGGTCTGAATCGGTCTATAGCCCGATACAGATCCCATATAAATCAATCTCTCTATTTTACTTCTTGAGCCCACAAAGGGCGCAATTCTTATTCGAATTGGCTGACATTTTACACAGGTCTCCAACATATAATTTAATTGTGGTCCGAACCGGACCATATCTTGATATCGTTTTAATAGCAGAGCAACTCTTTTCTTATATCCTTTTTTGCCTAAGAAGAGATGCCGGGAAAAGAACTCGACAAATGCGATCCATGGTGGAGGGTATATAAGATTCGGCCCGGCCGAACTTAGCACGCTTTTACTTGTTATATTATTACATGTTGGAGACCTGTGTAAAATGTCAGCCAATTCGAATAAGAATTGCGCCCTTTGGGGGCTCAAGAAGTAAAATAGAGAGATCGATTTATATGGGAGCTGTATCGGGCTATAGACCGATTCAGATCATAATAAACACGTATGTTGATGGTCATGAGAGGATCCGTAGTACATAATTTCAGGCAAATCGGATAATAATTGCGACCTCTAGAGGCTCAAGATATCAAGATCCCAGATCGGTTTATATGGCAGCTATATCAGTATGGACCATACTTTGCACAGTTGTTGGATATCATAACAAAACACGTCGTGCAAAATTACATTCCAATCGGATAAGAAATGCGCACTCTAGAGGCACAAGAAGTCAAGACCCAAGGTCGGTTGATATGGCAGCTATATCAGGTTATGGACCGATTTGAACAATACTTGGCACAGTTGTTGGATATAATAACAAAACACGTCGTGCAAAATTTCATTCCGATCGGATAAGAAATGCGCACTCTAGAGGCTCAAGAAGTCAAGACCCCAGATCGGTTTATATGGCAGCTATATCAGGTTATGGACCGATTTGAACAATACTTGGCACAGTTGTTGGATATCATAACAAAACACGTCGTGCAAAATTTCATTCCGATCGGATAAGAAATGCGCACTCTAGAGGCTCAAGAAGTCAAGACCCAAGATCGGTTTATATGGCAGCTATATCAAAACATGAACAGATATGGCCCATTTACAATACCAACCGACCTCCACTTATAGGAAGTATTTGTGCAAAATTTCAAGTGGCTAGCTTTACTTCTTCGGAAGTTAGCGTGCTTTCGACAGACAGACAGACGGACGGACATGGCTAGATCGACATAAAATTTCACGACGATCAAGAATATATATACTTTATGGGGTCTCAGACGAATATTTCGAGTAGTTACAATCAGAATGACGAAATTAGTACACCCCCGATCTTATGGTGGAGGGTATAAAAATTATGATGTTGAGTTGAAAATTTTTACAGACTCGTATCACTGTTATACGCAGGTTAAGTTCTTAAATGGGCCAAATCGGATCATATTTGGATATAGCTCTCATATAGAACGATTAAGGGTCTTAAGCCCTTAAAAGCCGCATTGTTCGACTTCGCTGTAAATTGCAACAGTAAGTTGTAGTAAGGGCTACGACATTCGACCCGAATATGGTGTATATCGGATCATATACAAATAGCTGCCATATTAACCGATGTGCCTATTTAAGGTTTTAAGCCCGTAAAAGCCGCAATTTTCGTAGGATTTCGCTGAAATTTGAAACAGGAAGTTGTACTAGGGGCTCCAATATTCAAACCAAACATGGACCATATCGGACCATATTTAAGTATAACTGCCATATAGACCGATTTCAATTTCGCTTAAATATGAATTGGTGAGTTGATTAAAGCCTCCCGATATACAACTCAAATATGGTTCAGATCGGTCTTTACTCAGATATAGCTGCTATATAGACCGATCTGCCGATTAAGTGTCTTAATCGAATAAAAAGCGGATTTGTTGCCCGATTTCGCTGAAACTATGACTTGTGTAAGAGTTTGAGGTTTCTTAAACCGAGAGATCGGTCCATATGGCAGTAATATTGAAAAATAGACCGATCTAACTGTGCTCGGTACAAATGTTGAGGGACCTAGCGCAATTCATTTTGCTAAATTGCAGCAAAATCGGATAAAAATGTCATCATTGGTTTGCCCAGGACATTAAATTGGTATAAATGGCACCTATATCCAAATCTGGACCGAACTTTGCCGTATTGAACAGCGATATTCAGGAGCCCAACGCAAACCAAGTTTTTGCGAAATCGGATAATAAATGTGGCTTTAATGGGCCCAAGATCTTAAATCGTGAGATCGGTCCATATTACAACATATCCAAATATTATCCGATTTGAGTCAAATTAAACAATCATATCGAGAGGCTTAACATAATCTACTGCCCCAAATTTCAGCGAAATCGGACCATAAATTTGTCTTTATAGGCCCAGGACCCTAAATCGAAAGTTCGACTTATATGGCAGCTATGTATATCTAAATCTGGACCGTCTGAATAAGGATGTCAAGTAACCCTACACGACTCACTTTACCAAATTTCAACGAAATCGAATAATGGTGTGGTTTAATGTGGTTTAATGGACCTAATATCTCAAATCAGCAGATCGGTCTATATGGGGCCTATATCTAGATATAGTCCGCTATAGTCCATCTTCGAACCTAAAGAATCTGTGCAAAGATTCAGCTCAATGTCTCTATTTGTATAGAGTGTAACATGATATATGGGTGTGACTTCTTGAGCCTCTAGAGGGCGCAATTCTTATCCGATTTGAATGAATTTTGGCACAACGTGTTTTGTTACGGCATTCAACAAGTGTATCAAGTATGGTTCAAATCGGTCCATAACCTGATAAAGCTGTCATATAAACAGATCTGGGGACTTGACTTCTTGAGCCTCTAAAGGTCGCAATTATTATCCGATTTGCCTTAAATTTTGTACGACGGATTCCCTCATGATCATCAACATACGTGTTTATTATGGTCTGAATGGGTCTATAGCCCGATACAGCTCCCATATAAATCGATCTCTCTATTTTACTTCTTGAGCCCACAAAGTGCGCAATTCTTATTCGAATTGGTTGACATTTTACACAGGTCTCCAATATATGATTTAATTGTGGTCCAAACCGGACCATATCTTGATATCGCTCTAATAGCAGAGGAAATCTTTTCTTATATCCTGTTTTGCCTAAGAAGAGATGCCGGGAGAAGAACTCGACAAATGCGATCCATGGTGGAGGGTATATAAGATTCGGCCCGGCCGAACTTAGCACGCTTTTACTTGTTTTGTCTGAAGTTGGCGAAATTTTGGACTGAGTGTTAAGTTACTCCACTTCAGATATTTCTGCAATTTTGTTTAGATCGATCAAGATTTGCATATAGCTGCCATATAGATCGATATCTCGATTTGAAGTCTTGGCGCTAAAAAAGGTGCATTTATAATCCGATTTAACTGAAACATGACACATTGACTTATGTTAGGCTTTTCGACAATCATGTTGTATATGGTTCAGATCGGTTTCTTTTTAGATATAGCTACTATTCTTATTAGTATTTGGTCCAAATCGGAACATATATCGATATAACTGCTATGGGACATAAGGTATGCAATTTTCACCGGATTTTGACGAAAGTTGTTTTACATATATATGTGAGATAGTGGGTATCCAAAGTTTTGAATCGGACTGTTTGCCCCTGTTTCTTATTGGAGTGTTCATGGGCAAAATTTGCATTTGCAATTTTGATTTTAACGTTTTGGTTCTTTGGCTCGGTTTCATTGCTAAAATCTTAGGAGTACGGAAAAATTTTAAATTTTTGGGCAACTTTTTTTCAGTGCAACTCACCGCTTCTGAGCACATTTAGATTCACCTGGTTGAATCCGTAGGTCATAACTATTTTAGGCTTGTTGAAGTCGTAGAGAAAGTTATTGTCTTTTTGTTTTGCGAATTTCTATGCCTAGATAGAGATTGTTGAATATGCCGTTTCCAGTTCATAAACATAGAAGTATTTTACGCTGTATGCAATGTTTTGAAATTTCAAGGCATTTAGCTACTTCGCAACTGCACGCATTACCGGTAATGAGTCAGGTGTCCCCTAAACGCCTTGATTTTTTTCCACATTTAGTGAAAATTATGAACTTAACCTCATTTCTCGTTTTCCCCTTATTTTTCATTTGCAGTTCAACAATAGTGCCAGCTTCACTCTATAAGAAGAAGAATTTTTGGCGGTCTGCGTTAAAACCCCCTTGCTGGTGTGTTGCCAACGAGTCATGCGAAAAAGAGAAAGAAACTTTTAACCCAACAGTCGATAATATGGAGGTCATATCCTCACAACTGTATCACAATGTCGGTCTCCGTGGGATCACCGAAAAACCAAATGTACTTTTTGCTTTAATACCCGTACGCTGATGCTGCCATAGCAGGTTTTAAAATAAACAAAATTTAAGGCAAAGAGAGGCGCTATGAAGGATACCAAAAGACTGATACAAAGTTTGGGCGAAATGATTTTTCTGCTGATAATTGTCCTGAGTGGTAAGTGTTGGCTTCATAAATAAAAAATTCTACCTATTTAAGGAGTGTGGGGATTTTGCTATGATATTAATCGGGACTTTTCCTTTGTCCAGACCTAATAAGCGGTGATGTAACAGAACCCTTCAACGCATTTAAAATTTACGAAGAGACCATAGCCAAGACAACCATGCCGACCTATACTCATCCGCCTTGGATAGAACCATACTTTGGTCCGACCACTCCACGGAATGTCACTGCCTTAATGGGCAAAAGTGCATACTTGAGCTGTCGTGTACGAAATTTGGCAAATAAAACGGTAAGTAAAGAAAATCACTATTTAATCATATACGCATAGGAAAAAAAAATTTGCTTGTTATGAAGTGTTGTGTGACATAAATGCTAATAAAATACAATTGAAGCATAGTGTAGAATAGGGAGCATTTTTGTAATTGCTCAATAGTATTAGGTGGATATAATGAATTAACTCAATTCTTATATATATACCATAGGATAAAGATACAAAAATTTTATCAATTTGTTTGTAATACTTCGAAATATTGATCTGCGACCCCAAAAGGTATATATATTCTTGATCATTATGACAACTCAAGTATTGACAAGCCGATCTAGTAATGTCCGATCGTCTGCCTGTCGAAGGCACGCTAACTTTCGAAGGAGTAAACCTAGGCGAATGAAATTTTGCACAAATACATCTTATTAGTCTAGGTCTAGGCCATATAAACCGAACTCGCAATTTGACTTTCTAAGCCTCTAGTGGGCGCCATAATCATCAGATTTGGCTGAACATTGAAAATACCTTTAAAGTTAGTGAGCCAAAATGTGCCACGAGTTTACCTGTAGAGCGATAGCAAGTAAAAAACCCACAATCTCTGGTATATATGTAAACCACATTTCGTCAAAATTGGTGAAAAATGCATACCTTACGCCCCATAACAGCTATATCGAAACATGTTCTGATTCGGACCAAATACTAATAAGTGCAAGTCATTATTCAATATAAATGTATAACAAAATGTTGGTCTCTTTAGTAGCTATATCTAAAAGTAAACCGATCTGAACCACATACAACATGCATCTCGAAAAGCTTAACATAAGACACTGTGTCATATTTCAGTTAAATCGGATTATAAGTGTACCTTTTATGGGGCCAAGACTTCAAATCGAGGTATCGGTCTATATGGCAGCTATACGCAAATCTGGACCGATTTGGGCCAAGTTCCAGAAAAAATTTGAAGAGCCTAACACAACTCACTGGCCCAAATTTCGGCGAAATCGCACTGCGACTTTTATGGGCCAAAACCTTAAACCGAGAGATCGATCAAACTGCCAAATTGAAAAGGAATGTCGAGGGGCTTAACTTAACTCACTGTCCTGAATTTCGGCGACATCGAACCATAAATGCGCCTTTTATGGGCCCAAAACCTTAAATCGAGGAATAGGTCTATATGGCAGCTATATCCAAATATGATCCGATCTGGGCTAAAATTACGAAGAATGTCGAAGAACCTAACACAACTCACTTTTTCAAATTTCAGCAAAATCGGATAATAAATGTGGCTTTGATGGGCCTAAGACCCTAAATCAGAGGACGGGTCTATATGGCAGCTATATCCAAATCTGGACCGATCTGAGCCAAATTGACGACTGATGTCAAAGGGCCTAACGCAACCTAACGCAACCTAACGCAACAACGCAAGGATATAAGAAAAAATTTGCTCTGCTATTAGAGCGATATCAATATATGGTCCGGTTTGGACCACAATTAAATTATATGTTGGAGACCTGTATAAAATGTCAGCCAATTCGAATAAGAATTGCGCTCTTTGTGGGTTCAAGAAGTAAAATAGAGAGATCGATTGATATGGGAGCTGTATCGGGCTATGGACCGATTCAGACCAAAATAAACACGTATGTTAATGGTCATGAGAGAATCCGTCGTACAAAATTTCAGGCAAATCGGATAATAATTGCGACCTCTAGAGGCTCAAGAAGTCAAGATCCCAGATCGGTTTATATGGCAGCTATATCAGGTTATGAACCGATTTGAACCATTTTTGGCACAGTTGTTGGATATCATAACAAAACACTGCATGCCAAAATTCATTCAAATTGGATAAGAATTGCGCCCTCTAGAGGCTCAAGAAGTCAAGACCCAAGATCGGTTTATATGACAGCTATATAAGGTTATGGACTGATTTGAACCATACTAAGCACAGTTGTTGGATATCGTAACAAAACACGTCGTGCAAAATTTCATTCCAATCGGGTAAGAATTGTGCACTCTAGAGGCTCAAGAAGTCAAAACCCCAGATCGGTGTATATGGCAGCTATATCAGGTTATGGACCGATTTGAACTATACTTAGCACAGTTGTTGGATAAAATAACAAAACACTTTGTGCAAAATTTCATTCCAATCGGATAAGAATTGCGCACTCTAGAGGCTCAAGAAGTCAAGACCCAGGATCGGTTTATATGGCAGCTATATAAGGTTATGGACTGATTTGAACCATACTAAGCGCAGTTGTTGGATATCGTAACAGAACACGTCGTGCAAAATTTCATTCCAATCGGATAAGAATTGCGCACTCTGGAGGCTCAAGAAGTCAAAACCCCAGATCGGTGTACATGGCAGCTATATCAGGTTATGAACCGATTTGAACTATACTTGGCACAGTTGTTGGATAAAATAACAAAACACTTCGTGCAAAATTTCATTCCAATCGGATAGGAATTGCGCGCTCTAGAGGCTCAAGAAGTCAAGACCCAGGATCGGTTTATATGACAGCTATATAAGGTTATGGACTGATTTGAACCATACTAAGCACAGTTGTTGGATATCGTAACAAAACACGTCGTGCAAAATTTCATTCCAATCGGATACGAATTGCGCACTCTAGAGGCTCAAGAAGTCAAGACCCAAGATCGGTTTATATGGCAGCTATATCAGGTTATAAACCGATTTGAACCATACTTGGCACAGTTGTTGGATATCATAACAAAATATGTCGTGCAAAATTGCATCCCAATCGGATAAGAATTGCGCACTCTAGAGGCTCAAGAAGTCAAGACCCCAGATCGGTTTATATGGCAGCTATATCAAAACATGGACCGATATGGACCATTTACAATACCAACCGACCTACACTAATAAGAATTATTTGTGCAAAATTTCAAGTGGCTAGCTTTACTCCTTCGGAAGTTAGCGTGGTTTCGACAGACAGACGGACGGACGGACAGACGGACGGACATGGCTAGATCGACATAAAATTTCACGACGATCAAGAATATATATACTTTATAGGGTCTCAGACGAATATTTCGAGTAGTTACAATCAGAATGACGAAATTAGTATACCCCCCATCTTATGGTGGAGGGTATAAAAATGTCTTGCGAAATTTCAGCCAAATCGGATAGGATTTGCGCCTGTAAAAGCTCAAGAAGTCAAATCCCCAGATCTGTTTATATGACAGCTATATTAGGTTATGAACCGATTTGAACCATATTTGGCACGGTTGTTGGATATCATAACAAAATATTACGTGCCAAAATTCATTCAAATTGGATAAGAATTGCGCCCTATAGAGGCTCAAGAAGTCAAGACCCAAGAACGGTTTATATGACAGCTATATAAGGTTATAGATCGATTTGAACCATTCTTGGTACAGTTGTTGGATATCATAACGAAACACGTCGTGCAAAATTTCATTCCAATCGGATAAGAATTGCGCACTCTAGAGGCTCAAGAAGTCAAGACCCAAGATCGGTTTATATGACAGCTATATCAGGTTATGAACCGATTTTAACCATACTAAGCACAATTGTTGGATAAAATAACAAAACACGTCGTGCAAAATTTCATTCCAATCGGATAAGAATTGCGCACTCTAGAGGCTCAAGAAGTCAAGACCCCAGATCGGTTTATATGGCAGCTATATCAAAACATGGACCGATATGGCCCATTTACAATACCAACCAACCTACACTAATAACAATTATTTGTGCAAAATTTCAAGTGGCTAGCTTTACTCCTTCGGAAGTTAGTGTGCTTTCGACAGACAGACGGACGGACATGGCTAGATCGACATAAAATTTCACGACGATCAAGAATATATATACTTTATAGGGTCTCAGACGAATATTTCGAGTAGTTACAATCAGAATGACGAAATTAGTATACCCCCCATCTTATGGTGGAGGGTATAAAAACAGAGATATTGAGCTGAAATTTTGCACAGATTCTTTTTTTGTCCATAAGCAGGTTAAGTTCGAAGATGGGCTATATCGGACTATATCTTGATATAGCCCCCATATAGACCGATCCGCCGATTTAGGGTGTTAGGCCCATAAAAGCCACATTTATCATCCGATTTTGCTGAAATTTGGGACAGTGAGTTGAGTTAGGCCCTTCAACATCTTCCGTCGATATGGTCCAGATCGGTCTAGATTTGGGTATAGCTGCCATATTGACCGATCCTCCGATTTAGGGTCTAAGGCCCATAACAACCACATTTATCATCCGATTTCGCTGAAATTTTGGGACTGGGAGTTGTGTTAGGCACTTCGACTTCCTTCGTAAATTTGGTCCAGATCGAGTCAGATTTGGATATAGCTGCCATATAGACCGATCCTCCGATTTAGGGTTCTTAGGCCCACAAAAGCCGCATTTATTATCCGATTTCGCTGAAATTTGGGACAGTGAATTGTGTTAGGCCCATCGACATCTTTCGGCAATTTGGCCCAGATCGGTGCTGATTTGGATATAGCTCCCATATAGACCGATCCTCCGATTTAGGGTCTTTGGCCCATAAAAGCCACATTTATTATCCGATTTTTCCGAAATTTGGGACAGTGAATTGTCTTAGGCATTTCGACGTCCTTCGTCAGTTTGGCTTAGATCGGTCCAGATTTGGATATATCTGCGATATAGACCGGTATCGAGGTTTTGGGGTTTGGGGCCATAAAAGTCGCATTTATTGTCCGATGTCGCTGAAATTTGAGACAGTGAGTTCAGATAGGCTCTTCGACGTCCTTCTTCAATTTTGCCCAGATCGGTCGAGATTTGAATATAGCTGCCATATAGACCGATCTCTCGATTTAAGGTTTTGGGCCCATAAAAGAGGCATTTATTGTCCGATTTCGCCGAAATTTGGGACAGTGTTTTGTGTTAGGCTCTTCGACATTTTTATGTAACTTGGCCCAAATCGGTCCAGATTTGTACATAGCTGCCATGTAGACCGATAACTCGATTTAAAGTCTTGGCCCCATAAAAGGCGCATTTATAATCCGATTTCTGTGTCAAAACACAGTGACTTATGTTAGGCTTTTGTACATCCGTGTCGTATATGGTTCAGATCGGTTTATTTTTAGATATAGCTACTGTACTTATTAGTATTTGGTCCAAATCGAAATTTATTTTGATACAACTGATATGGGACATAAGGTATGAAATTTTAACCGAATTTTGATGAAAGGTGGTTTCATATATACCCGAGGTGGTGGGTATCCAAAGTTCGGCCCGGCCGAACTTAATGCCTTTTTACATGTTAAAGACTGTATCGTGATTTCAACAGACAGACGGACGGACATGTCCAGATCGTCTTAGATTTTTACTCTGATCGAGAATATATATACTTTACTAGCTGATCCGGGCCCGCTCCGCTGCGCCTTCTTTTACTTTATATGGAACAAAAGTTTCCTTGGAATATTTATTTTCGACAATTAAATAGTTTTTAGTGAAATACCATGCTACTGATAGTATATCGCTTGACTAATTGTTTAACAATCTTTATTGCTCTACGAATTTAAGTTTGGATGTAAGGTGTACTCCATTCTTAAAATACTTTATTTCAGACCGCTACCCTCACGATATCTGATTTAGGGGTGTTTTCGGGGGTGAGGTACTTGGCCCTCAAAAAATATTAGCATCGTGCTCTTCTTTCAAAAACCATTTATTTAAACCCCATATTGCCATTGGTTTAGGGGAGTTTACACGATGCGGCGTCCACATGGCCCCAAAATAGGTTATAAAATTTTTTTTCTAATCTTAAATACCACATATTGGCATGGTGGAAAATTTTTTACCCTTTGCGGGGTGTTTTGGGGAAGGGGTGATGCATAAAATACATGGTCCTAAATTTGGATATCAAATTCGTATTCTACTCCCAAATACTTTTATTTCAGCCCAATTTTGCGAAGGTCACTAAACAATTGCTGCTTGTGGGGTATTTTTGAAAAGGGGTTGACCCCCAAAAAATTGGTCCCGAAAGTGGGTATCAATTCTTGCTCTACCACCAATACCTTTCATTGAAGCTCCACATTGACATGGTCGGTATATATGGCCGATTTAGGGGTGTTTTGGGGTTAGGGTGGTCGCCCAAACACTAAGCCCAGAAAATATATCAGAAACGTGCTCTATTCTCATATATATATATATCATTTATTTGAACCCCATATTGCCGTTGGCCTCAAAATTGGATATCAAATTCGTTTTTATACCCTCTATGATAAGATGGGGGTTATACTAATATCGTCATTCCGTTTGTAACTACCCGAAATATTCGTCTGAGACCCCATAAAGTATATATATTCTTGATCGCCGCGACATTTTATGTCGATCTATCCATGTCCGTCCGTCCGTCCGTCTGTCTGTCGAAAGCACGCTAACTTCCGAAGGAGTAAAGCTAGCCGCTTGAAATTTCGCACAAATACTTCTTATTAGTGTAGGTCAGTTGGTATTGTAAATGGGCCATATCGGTTCATGTTTTGATATAGCTGCCATATAAACCGATCTTGGGTCTTGACTTCTTGAGCCTCTAGAGTGCGCAATTCTCATCCGATTGAAATGAAATTTTGCACGACGTGTTTTGTTGTAAAAGCGTGCTAAGTTCGGCCGGGCCGAATCTTATATACCCTCCACCATGGATCCCATTTGTCGAGTTCTTTTCCCGGCATCTCTTCTTAGGCAAAAAAGGATATAAGAAAAGATTTGCTCTGCTATTAAAACGATATCAAGATATGGTCCGGTTCGGACCACAATTAAATTATATGTTGGAGACCTGTGTAAAATTTCAGCCAATTCGTATAAGAATTGCGCCCATTGGGGCTCACGAAGTAAAATAGAGAGAACGATTTATATGGGATCTGTATCGGGCTATAGACCGATTCAGACCATAATAAACACGTTTGTTGATGGTCATGAGAGGATCCGTCGTACAAAATTTCAGGCAAATCGGATAATAATTGCGACCTCTAGGGGTCAAGAAGTCAAGATCCCAGATCGATTTATATGGCAGCTATATCAGGTTATGAACCGATTTGACCCTTATTTGACACAGTTGTTGAAAGTAAAAATAAAATACGTCATGCAAAATTTCAGCCAAATCGGATAGGAATTGCGCCCTCTAAAAGCTCAAGAAGTCAAATCCCCAGATCTGTTTATATGACAGCTATATCAGGTTATGGACCGATTTCAACCATACTTGGCACAGTTGTTGGATATCGTAACAAAACACGTCGTGCGAAATTCCATTCCATTCGGATAAGAATTGCGCTCTCTAGAGGCTCAAGAAATCAAGACCCAAGATCGGTTTATATGGCAGCTATATCAGGTTATGAACCGAATTGAACCACACTTGGCACAGTTGTTGGATATCACAACAAAACACGTCGTGCAAAATTCCATTCCAATCGGATAAGAATTGCGCCCTCTAGAGGCTCAAGAAGTCAAGACCCAAGATCGGTTTATATGGCAGCTATATCAGGTTATGGGCCGATTTAAACCATGCTTGGCACAGTTGTTGGATATCACAACAAAACACGTCGTGCAAAATTTCATTTCAATCGGATGAGAATTGCGCACTCTAGAGGCTCAAGAAGTCAAGACCCAAGATCGGTTTATATGGCAGCTATATCAAAACATGGACCGATATGGCCCATTTACAATACCAACCGACCTACACTAATAAGAAGTATTTGTGCGAAATTTCAAGTGGCTAGCTTTACTCCTTCGGAAGTTAGCGTGCTTTCGACAGACAGACGGACGGACGGGCGGACGGACAGACGGACGGACGGACATGGCTAGATCGACATAAAATGTCACGACGATCAAGAATATATATACTTTATGGGGTCTCAGACGAATATTTCGAGTAGTTACAAACAGAATGACGAAATTAGTATGCCCCCCATCTTATGGTGGAGGGTATAAAAGTGTAGTACCCTATTTTCACCACGGGATCATTATGCACCATCTGTGAAAAGAAAATCGGTTCAGCCGTTTCTGAGCCTATTAGGAACACACAAATATACGAACAAACAAACCTTCAAACAAACACAAATTGATATTTATACCCTCCACCATAGGATGGAGGGTATACTAATTTCGTCATTCTGTTTGTAACTACTCGAAATAATATATATTCTTGATCGTCGTGACATTTTATGTCGATCTAGCCATGACCGTCCGTCCGTCTGTCTGTCGAAAGCACGCTAACTTCCGAAGGAAGTCTTATTAGTGTAGGTCGGTTGGTATTGTAAATGGGCCATATCGGTCCATGTTTTGATAGGTGCCATATAAATCGATCTTGGGTCTTGACTTCTTGAGCCTCTAGAGTGCGCAATTCTTATCCGATTGGAATGAAATTTTTTACGACGGATCCTCTCATAACCATCAACATACGTGTTTATTATGGTCTGAATCGGTCTATAGCCCGATATAGCTCCCATATAAATCGATCTCTCTATTTCACTTCTTGAGCCCCCAAAGTGCGCATTTCTTATTCGAATTGGCTGACATTTTACACAGGTCTCCAACATATAATTTAATTGTGGTCCAAACCGGAGCATATCTTGATATCGCTCTAATAGCAGAGCAAATCTTTTCTTATACCCTGTTTTGCCTAAGAAGAGATGCCGGGAAAAGAACTCGACAAATGCGATCCATGGTGGAGGGTATATAAGATTCGGCTCGGCCGAACTTAGCACGCCAAATTTCAGGCAAATCGGATAATAATTGCGACCTCTAGAGGCTCAAGAATTCAAGATCCCAGATCGGTTTATATGGCAGCTATATCAGGTTATGGGCCGATTTAAACCATGCTTGGCACATTTTGGATATCATAACAAAACACGTCGTGTGAAATTCCATTCCATTCGGATAAGAATTGCGCCCTCTAGAGGCTCAAGAAGTCAAGACCCAAGATCGGTTTATATGGCAGCTATATCAGGTTATGGGCCGATATAAACCATGCTTGGCACAGTTGTTGGATATCATATCAAAACACGTCGTGCGAAATTCCATTCCATTCGGATAAGAATTGCGCCCTCTAGAGGCTCAAGAAATCAAGACGCAAGATCGGTTTATATGGCAGCTATATCAGGTTATGAACCGAATTGAACCACACTTGGCACAGTTGTTGGATATCACAACAAAACACGTCGTGCAAAATTCCATTCCAATCGGATAAGAATTGCGCACTCTAGAGGCTCAAGAAGTCAAGACCCAAGATCGGTTTATATGACAGCTATATCAGGTTATGGACTGATTTGAACCATACTTGGCACAGTTATTGGATATCACAACAAAACACGTCGTGCAAAATTTCATTCCAATCGGATAAGAATTGCGCACTCTAGAGGCTCAGGAATTCAAGACCCATGATCGGTTTATATGGCAGCTATATCAAAACATGGACCGATATGACCTATTTACAATACCAACCGACCTACACTAATAAGAACTATTTGTGCCAAATTTCAAGCGGCTAGCTTTACTCCTTCGGAAGTTAGCGTGCTTTCGACAGACAGACGGACGGACGGACGGACGGACATGGCTAGATCGACATGAGGTGTCGCGACGATCAAGAATATATATACTTTATGTGGTTTCAGACGAATATTTCGAGTAGTTACAAACAGAATGACGAAATTAGTAAACCCCCCATCTTATTGTGGAGGGTATAAATAGCATATTTATACCCACCACTGAGGAATGGGGGTATATTAATTTTGTCATTCCGTTTGCAACACATTGAAATATCCATTTCCGGCCCTAAAACGTATATTTTTATACCCTCCACCATAAGATGGGGGGTATACTAATTTCGTCATTCTGTTTGTAACTACTCGAAATATTCGTCTGAGACCCCATAAAGTATATATATTCTTGATCGTCGCGACATTTTATGTCGATCTAGCCATGTCCGTCCGTCCGTCCGTCCGTCCGTCCGTCCGTCTGTCTGTCGAAAGCACGCTAACTTCCGAAGGAGTAAAGCTAGCCGCTTGAAATTTTGCACAAATACTTCTTATTAGTGTAGGTCGGTTGGTATTGTAAATGGACCATATCGGTCCATGTTTTGATATAGCTGCCATATAAACCGATCTTGGGTCTTGACTTCTTGAGCCTCTAGAGTGCGCAATTCTCATCCGATTGAAATGAAATTTTGCACGACGTGTTTTGTTGTGATATCCAACAACTGTGCCAAGCATGGTTTAAATCGGCCCATAACCTGATATAGCTGCCATATAAACCGATCTTGGGTCTTGACTTCTTGAGCCTCTAGAGTGCGCAATTCTTATCCGATTCGGATGAAATTTTGCACGACGTGTTTTGTTATTATATTCAACAACTGTGCCAAGTATGGTTCAAATCGGTCCATAACCTGATATAGCTGCCATATAAACCGATCTTAGGTCTTGACTTCTTGAGCCTCTAGCGTGCGCAATTCTAATCCGATCAGAATGAAATTTTGCACGACGTGTTTTGTTATTATATCCAACAACTATGCCAAGTATGGTTCAAATCGGTCCATAACCCGATATAGCTGCCATATAAACCGATCTTGGGTCTTGACTTCTTGAGCCTCTAGAGTGCGCAATACTTATCCGATTAAAATGAAATTTTGTACGACGTGTTTTGTTATTACATCCAACAACTGTGCCAAGTATGGTCCAAATTGACTCATAACCTGATATAGCTGCCCTATAAACCGATCTTGGGTCTTGACTTCTTGAGCCTCTAGAGTGCGCAATTCTTATCCGATTGGGATGAAATTTTGCACGAAGTGTTTTGTTATGATATCCAACAACTGTGCCAAGTATGGTTCAAATCGGTCCATAACCTTATATAGCTGCCATATAAACCGATCTGGGGTCTTGACTTCTTGAGCCTCTAGCGTGCGCAATTCTTATCCGATTGGAGTGAAATTTTGCACGACGTGTTTTGTTATTATATCCAACAACTGTGCCAAGTATTGTTCAAATCGGTACATAACCTGATATAGCTGCCATATAAACCGATCTTGAATCTTGACTTCTTGAGCCTGTAGAGTGCGCAATTCTTATCCGATTGAAATGAAATTTTGCACGACGTGTTGTGTTATTATATCCAAAAACTGTGCCAAGTATGGTTGAAATCGGTCTATAACCTGATATAGCTGCCATATAAACCGATCTTGGGTCTTGACTTCTTGAGCCTCTAGCGTGCGCAATTCTTATCCGATCAGAATGAAATTTTGCACGACATGTTTTGTTATGATATCCAACAACTGTGCCAAGTATGGTTCAAATCGGTCCATAACCTGATATAGCTGCCATATAAACCGATCTTGAGTCTTGACTTCTTGAGCCTCTAGAGTGCGCAATTCTTATCCGATTGAAATGAAATTTTGCACGACGTGTTTTGTTATTATATCCAACAACTGTGCCAAGTATGGTTGAAATCGGTCCATAACCTGATATAGCTGTCATATAAACAGATCTGGGGATTTGATTTCTTGAGCTTCTAGAGGGCGCAATTCCTATCCGATTTGGCTGAAATTTTGCATGACGTATTTTATTTTTACTTTCAACAACTGTGTCAAATAAGGTTCAAATCGGTTCATAACCTGATATAGCTGCCATATAAACCGATCTGGGATCTTGACCCCTAGAGGTCGCAATTATTATCCGAAATGCCTGAAATTTTGTACGACGTATCCTCTCATGACCATCAACAAACGTGTTTATTATGTTCTGAATCGGTACAGATCCCATATAAATCGTTCTCTCTATTTTACTTCGTGAGCCCCAATGGGCGCAATTCTTATACGAATTGGCTGAAATTTTACACAGGTCTCCAACATATAATTTAATTGTGGTCCGAACCGGACCATATCTTGATATCGTTTTAATAGCAGAGCAACTCTTTTCTTATATCCTTTTTAGCCTAAGAAGAGATGCCGGGAAAACAAATCGACAAATGCGATCCATGGTGGAGGGTATATAAGATTCGGCCCGGCCGAACTTAGCACGCTTTTACTTGTTTTTTTTTTTGATCAGCGTAAAAATCTAAGGCAATCTAGCCATATCCATCCGTCTGTCTGTTGAAATCACGCTACTGTCTTTAAAAATAGAGATATTGAGCTGAAACTTTGCACAGATTGTTCTTTTGTCCATTAGCAGGACAAGTTAATAGATGGGCCATATCTGACTATATCTTGATATAGCCCCCATATAGACAGATCGGCCGATTTAGGATCTTAAGCCCATAAAAGCCACATTTATTATCCGATTTTGCTAAAATTTGGGACAGTGAGTTGTATTAGACCCTTCGATGTCATTCGTTGACTTGGCGCAGATCGGTTCAGATTTGGATATGGCTCCCATATAGACCGATCCTCCGATTTAGGGTCTTAGGCCCATATAAGCCAAATTTATTATCCGATTTTGCTGAAATTTGGGACAGTGAGTTGTGTTAGGCCCTTCGATATCCTTCGTTAATTTAGCCCAGAGGTGTTCAGATTTGGATATAGCTGCCATATAGACCGATCCTCCGATTAGGGTCTTTGGCCCATAAAAGCCACATTTATTATCCGATTTTGCTGAAATTTGTGACAGTAAGGCTTTTCGGCATCCGTGTTGTATATGGTTCAGATCGGTTTATTCTTAGTTATAGCTTCTAAAAGGAACAATATGTTGTTATACACAATTGAGCAATGAGTTGTACCGATTAGTATTTGGTCCAAATCGGAACATATATTGATATAACTGCTATGGGACATGAGGTATGCAATTTACACCGGATTTTGATAAATGTGGTTTACGTATATTTGCCCGAGGTGGTGGGTATCCAAAGTTCGGCCCGGCCGAACTTAAAGCCTTTTTACTTGTTTTTAAATATAGCTACTTAAAAGACCAATATTTTGTTATACACAATTGAACAATGACTGGTACTTATAAGTATTTGGTCCAAATCGGAACATATTTCGATATAGCTGCTATGGGGCACAAGATATGCATTTTTCACCGTATTTTGACAAAAGGAGGTTTATATGTACCCGTGGTGGTGGGTATCAAAAGTTAACTTAACGCCTTTTTGGTTGTCCTTCTTCTGTTTCTTTGGTATTACAATGGACGAAAACGTCTAAGTGAGTCTGATGACAGACTGTCACATAATCCTAACCAAATTGAGTTTATGTTGGTCTCAAGAAGTCAGATTTAGAGATTCAGATGAAAGTTGGCACTGATTTTATAAGTCATAAGGTAGGGTTTTGTGCCAAATTTCAACCAAATCGGGTGACAATTTAGGCTCCAAGGGCTAAAGAAGTCAAGTTCGAGCATGGGTTTATATGGGGATATATCTATTTATAGACCGATTCATGACATTCTTGGTATGGATAAGCTCTAACGGTTCAATACGATTGCGAAATTTCATTACAATCGTGTCAGATTTATATATATTTCACATATATATTTTTCAGCCAATATAGCATTTTAAGACTGTAAAAGCCACAGTTTTTGTCCGATCTTTACACAATTTTTTATGAGATGTTTATACCCTACACTACCACTGCGGTACAGGTTTTTCATTTGCTTGCAACGCTAATAAGGAGAAGAGCTAGACCGATCGACTCAGAATCACTTTCTGGTTCAATTTAGCCATGTCCGTCTGTCCGTCTGTGAGTCCATGAATTCTTGCAATTAAAGTGCAGGTCGTATTTGTTGTCCACTTATCACGAAATGTTGCACATATTTCTTCTCTGGCTCAAGGACGAATGCTATTGATTTTGGTTAAAATCAGTTCAGATTTAGATATAGCTCCCATATTAATGTATCGCCCGGTTTGCACCTAAATGGCCGTAGTAGCTACACTTTTCAACCGATGTGCACAAAACATATTTGAGAAATTTCATCAAAATCGGTCCCGATTTAGATATAGCTCCCATGTACCACAGTGGTGGTGTAGGGTATAAAATTCTTAAAAGGTTCTATTCATTACGTGCAAAATTAAAGTCTGACTAGATTTCAACATAGGTTTCATGTACTTAAAGTAGTATGTATGTTGACTCGGTGTTGTAGGGTATTCTATAGTCGGCTCGCCCGACTTTTGCCTTTCCTTACTGGTATTGTATTTACTGCAAATCGGACGAACATATATATTGGAGCTACATCCAAATCTGAACCGATTTTTTCCAATTTCAATGGGCTTCATCTCTAGGCCGAAAAATATGCCTGTGCTCAATTTGGAGACAATCGGATGGAAATTGCGACCTGCAGTTTGTACAAAAATGAACATGGACAGACGGACAGACAGACAGACGAACAGACGGACATAGCTAAATCGAATCGGAAGTGATTCTGAGTCTATGGGTATACTTATCAATGCGCTAAGTTATAATACCCTGTACCACATTATTGGTTTAGGGTAAAATGAAATTGTTGCGCTTTGTTTATTAGTTTGAAATTTTCATGAAATTTTCACATATAATCAAAAAAGCTAGATCTCGGAAATGGATGCACCGAATTAAGTGAGATTTTGCATGCAACATTATGGTACCAAAAAAAAAAAAAAAAAACACGAAATTGGTATAAAATTTTGGGGTCAACTAACAAGGGGCGACGCGCCATCCTAAGCTAAATTGCACAAATATGTCGATGGGCTTAACCTTTCTTACTGTCCAAAATTTCGGCGGCATCGGAAAATAAATGCGCCTTTTATGCGCTCTAAACTTTAAATCGAGAGATCGGTCTATATGGCAGCTGTATCCAAATCTGGACCAATCTGTGCCAAATTAAAGAAAGATGTCGAGTGGTCCAACGCAAATCACTGTCACAAATTTCAGCAAAATCGGATAATAAGTGTGGCTTTTATGGGCCTAAGACCCTAAATCAGCAGATCGGTCTATATGGCAGCTATATCCAAATCCTTACCGATCTGGGCCAAATTGAAGAAGGATATCGAAGGGCCCAACGCAACTCACTATCCCAAATTTCAGCAAAAACGGATAATAAATGTGGATTTTATGGGCCTAAGACCCTGAATCGGCGGATTGGTCTATATATGGGCTATATCAAGATATAGTCCGATATAGCCTATCTTCGAACTTAACCTGCTTATGGACAAAAAAAGAATCTGTGCAAAGTTTCAGTTTATTTTTAAAGACTGTAGCGTTATTTCAACATGCAGACGGATGGACATACGGACGAACATGCGGACGGACAGACGGACGGACATGGCTAGATCGTCTTAGATTTTTACGCTGATCAAGAAAATATATTCCCATCCTTTGGCGGTGGGTATAAAAAGTAAAGTCTGACGAGTCGTCTCACCCTATAAACTCCCCCTAAACCAATGGTATTTGGGGCTTAAATAAAAGAAATTTGAGAGTAGAGCACGAGCTAAGTGCGTGTGTGACCGACCCACCCTACATTCCCCACTAATATCCAGTTTGTGGATTATGAATGTGGATTGGGAATGGAGTATGAATTTGATATCTGCTTTCGGGGCAAAGAGTTTGGCTATGACAATCAACCACCAAAACCAAGAGAATGAAATAGAACTAACTGTAATGTGCGGACCCTCCCCTTACCCCTTTTTTAAAAATGCCAGATCTCACAGATGGGTGCGGTTATTTAAGCGAAATTTAGTTTGTTTACAATAACTCAACAAGTAAGAGCGTGCTAAGTTAGGCCGGGCCGAATCTCCACCATGGATCGCATTTGTCGAGTTCTTGGCGCGGTAGCTCTTTTTAGGCAAGCAGGGAATAAAGGACAAGAATTGTTATGCTATTGGAGATATATCAAATAATAGTTCGATTCGGACCGTAAGTGAATTGAATGTTGAAGAACATAGTAGTAGTCATTGGGTAATATTTCAGACCATTCGGATAAAAATTGCGCCTTGTAGAGGCTCAAAACGTTAATAAGAAATATTTGTGCGAAATTTCAAGCGTCTAGCTTTACTCTTTCGAAAGTAAGCGTCCTTTCGACAGACAGACAGACGGATGGACGGACGGACATGGCTAGATCGACTTAAAATGTCACAACGATCAAGAATAAATATACTTTATGGGGTCTTAGATGTATATTTCGAGGTGTTACAAACGGAATGACGAAATTTGTATACCTCCAATTCTATGGTGAATGGTATAAAAACAGAAATGGTATCCTTATTTAGGATGGGATATCCAGGGGGGCGCTCCACCTCCAAAGCCAGCCAAATGGAATAAAAAACCAATAATGACAATATGGGAACCAAAAACACCCCCATGTCGGACATATTTACCGACCTTAGCAATATAAGGCTCAAATGAAGGATATTTGTGAGTAGAGCACCAATTTAATATCCACATTCGCGCATAATATCTGAAGGTGAATATATCAGCATCCCCAAACAGGACTTATTTACTGACGTGACATACACTGTACAGATAAAAGAGAGAGTGAAAGAAGACGCAGCGGAGCGGGCCCTGTCCAGCTAGTAATGAAACAGAATGATGATGCATATATCCATGGTGGTGGGTGTAAAAAGTTCGGCACAGTCAAACTTAACACATTTTAACTTCTTCTTATTTTCCTAGAACTGTCTAGAACATTTTGCCCCACTTTGATAAATAGACCAAATGATGCGGATTTATTTTCACTCTCTTACCTTTTGAAATACTGTACAAAGCTTTACACTAATTGTATGGCCACAGCATGAGATTCCCAAAAGTTCATTTATGGCTATACAGAAATAAAGCCCTACCACGCATAAAGCCCATAAAATTTTTTTCATAAAAGTTGCCGTTAAAATTGTTTGTAAGGTCACTGAGAAAGAAGTGATTATCAAATGGCAAAAATGGCAAAAATTCTCATGAAATTTTGCAACTTCATTTTAAAGGAGCTTTTCACCACCTTTTGTACAATAGATCATACGGCTGAGACCGAAGGAATGCAAGTCAAAAAGTATAATCACTCTTCGCAAAAGCTGATTACTTTTTATAACCTGCACCACAGGACGGGTGTATACTAAATTCGTCATTCTGTTTGGAACTCATCGAAATATTGATCTCAGACCCAACAAAGTATTTGATTATACCCACCACCGTAAGATAAGGGCTTTATTCATTTACTCATTCCGTTTGCAACACATCGAAATATCATTTTCCAACCCTACAAAGTACATATATTTCGGATCGTCTTAAAATTCAAAGACGATATAACGATGCCCGTGTGTCTATCCGTCCGTCTGTTGTAATCACTCTATACCGTTCAAAAATGGAGATATTGAGCTGAAATTTGGCACACACACATGCACGCTGGTTAAGTTCTTGAACGGGCCAAATTGGACCTTTTTTGGATATAGCTGCCATATAGACGGATCTCCCGACAAAGGGTCTAATGTCCATATATGCTTTATTTTTTATCCGATTTCCCTGAAAGATGATAATCAAAGAGTAGTTTAAGGGCTCCCGACACCTGACCTAAATATGGTGCAGATCGGACTATATTTGGATATAGCTGCCATTTAGACCGATCTGCCAATAAGGGTCTGAAGCTTTATTTATTAACCGATTTCGCTGAAATTAGAAACAGAGGGTTATTTTAAGCCTACCGATATCTGACCTTAAATTGGTTCAGATCGGACTATATTAAGATATAGCTGTCATGTAGACCAATCTGTCTGAAGCCCACAAAAGCTTTATTATACCCACCACCGATGGATGGGGGTATATTCATTTTGTCATTCCGTTTGCAACACATCGAAATATCCATATCCGACCCTATAAAGTATATATGTTCTTGATCAGCGTAAAAATCTAAGACGATCTGGACAGTTCGTCCGTCTGTCTGTTGAAATCACGCTACAATCTTTAAAAAAAGAGATATTGAGCTGAAACTTTGCACAGATTCTTTTTATACCCTCCACCATAAGATGGGGGGTATACTAATTTCGTCATTCTGATTGTAACTACTCGAAATATTCGTCTGAGACCCCATAAAGTATATATATTCTTGATCGTCGTGACATTTTATGTCGATCTAGCCATGTCCGTCCGTCTGTCCGTCCGTCCGTCCGTCCGTCTGTCTGTCGAAAGCACGCTAACTTCCGAAGGAGTAAAGCTAGCCGCTTGAAATTTTGCACAAATACTTCTTATTAGTGTAGGTCGGTTGGTATTGTAAATGGGCCATATCGGTCCATGTTTTGATATAGCTGCCATATAAACCGATCTTGGGTTTTGACTTCTTGAGCCTCTAGAGTGCGCAATTCTTATCCGATTGGAATGAAATTTTGCATGACGTGTTTTGTTATTATATTCAACAACTGTGCCAAGTATGGTTCAAATCGGTCCATAACCTGATATAGCTGCCATATAAACCGATCTTGGGTCTTGACTTCTTGAGCCTCTAGAGTGCGCAATTCTTATCCGATTGAAATGAAATTTTGCACGACGTGTTTTGTTATTATATCCAACAACTGTGCCAAGTATGGTTGAAATCGGTCCATAACCTGATATAGCTGTCATATAAACAGATCTGGGGATTTGATTTCTTGAGCTTCTAGAGGGCGCAATTCCTATCCGATTTGGCTGAAATTTTGCATGACGTATTTTATTTTTACTTTCAACAACTGTGTCAAATAAGGTTCAAATCGGTTCATAACCTGATATAGCTGCCATATAAACCGATCTGGGATCTTGACCCCTAGAGGTCGCAATTATTATCCGAAATGCCTGAAATTTTGTACGACGTATCCTCTCATGACCATCAACAAACGTGTTTATTATGTTCTGAATCGGTACAGATCCCATATAAATCGTTCTCTCTATTTTACTTCGTGAGCCCCAATGGGCGCAATTCTTATACGAATTGGCTGAAATTTTACACAGGTCTCCAACATATAATTTAATTGTGGTCCGAACCGGACCATATCTTGATATCGTTTTAATAGCAGAGCAACTCTTTTCTTATATCCTTTTTAGCCTAAGAAGAGATGCCGGGAAAACAAATCGACAAATGCGATCCATGGTGGAGGGTATATAAGATTCGGCCCGGCCGAACTTAGCACGCTTTTACTTGTTTTTTTTTTGATCAGCGTAAAAATCTAAGGCAATCTAGCCATATCCATCCGTCTGTCTGTTGAAATCACGCTACTGTCTTTAAAAATAGAGATATTGAGCTGAAACTTTGCACAGATTGTTCTTTTGTCCATTAGCAGGACAAGTTAATAGATGGGCCATATCTGACTATATCTTGATATAGCCCCCATATAGACAGATCGGCCGATTTAGGATCTTAAGCCCATAAAAGCCACATTTATTATCCGATTTTGCTAAAATTTGGGACAGTGAGTTGTATTAGACCCTTCGATGTCATTCGTTGACTTGGCGCAGATCGGTTCAGATTTGGATATGGCTCCCATATAGACCGATCCTCCGATTTAGGGTCTTAGGCCCATATAAGCCAAATTTATTATCCGATTTTGCTGAAATTTGGGACAGTGAGTTGTGTTAGGCCCTTCGATATCCTTCGTTAATTTAGCCCAGAGGTGTTCAGATTTGGATATAGCTGCCATATAGACCGATCCTCCGATTAGGGTCTTTGGCCCATAAAAGCCACATTTATTATCCGATTTTGCTGAAATTTGTGACAGTAAGGCTTTTCGGCATCCGTGTTGTATATGGTTCAGATCGGTTTATTCTTAGTTATAGCTTCTAAAAGGATTAATATGTTGTTATACACAATTGAGCAATGAGTTGTACCGATTAGTATTTGGTCCAAATCGGAACATATATTGATATAACTGCTATGGGACATGAGGTATGCAATTTACACCGGATTTTGATAAATGTGGTTTACGTATATTTGCCCGAGGTGGTGGGTATCCAAAGTTCGGCCCGGCCGAACTTAAAGCCTTTTTACTTGTTTTTAAATATAGCTACTTAAAAGACCAATATTTTGTTATACACAATTGAACAATGACTGGTACTTATAAGTATTTGGTCCAAATCGGAACATATTTCGATATAGCTGCTATGGGGCACAAGATATGCATTTTTCACCGTATTTTGACAAAAGGAGGTTTATATGTACCCGTGGTGGTGGGTATCAAAAGTTAACTTAACGCCTTTTTGGTTGTCCTTCTTCTGTTTCTTTGGTATTACAATGGACGAAAACGTCTAAGTGAGTCTGATGACAGACTGTCACATAATCCTAACCAAACTGAGTTTATGTTGGTCTCAAGAAGTCAGATTTAGAGATTCAGATGAAAGTTGGCACTGATTTTATAAGTCATAAGGTAGGGTTTTGTGCCAAATTTCAACCAAATCGGGTGACAATTTAGGCTCCAAGGGCTAAAGAAGTCAAGTTCGAGCATGGGTTTATATGGGGATATATCTATTTATAGACCGATTCATGACATTCTTGGTATGGATAAGCTCTAACGGTTCAATACGATTGCGAAATTTCATTACAATCGTGTCAGATTTATATATATTTCACATATATATTTTTCAGCCAATATAGCATTTTAAGACTGTAAAAGCCACAGTTTTTGTCCGATCTTTACACAATTTTTTATGAGATGTTTATACCCTACACTACCACTGCGGTACAGGTTTTTCATTTGCTTGCAACGCTAATAAGGAGAAGAGCTAGACCGATCGACTCAGAATCACTTTCTGGTTCAATTTAGCCATGTCCGTCTGTCCGTCTGTGAGTCCATGAATTCTTGCAATTAAAGTGCAGGTCGTATTTGTTGTCCACTTATCACGAAATGTTGCACATATTTCTTCTCTGGCTCAAGGACGAATGCTATTGATTTTGGTTAAAATCAGTTCAGATTTAGATATAGCTCCCATATTAATGTATCGCCCGGTTTGCACCTAAATGGCCGTAGTAGCTACACTTTTCAACCGATGTGCACAAAACATATTTGAGAAATTTCATCAAAATCGGTCCCGATTTAGATATAGCTCCCATGTACCACAGTGGTGGTGTAGGGTATAAAATTCTTAAAAGGTTCTATTCATTACGTGCAAAATTAAAGTCTGACTAGATTTCAACATAGGTTTCATGTACTTAAAGTAGTATGTATGTTGACTCGGTGTTGTAGGGTATTCTATAGTCGGCTCGCCCGACTTTTGCCTTTCCTTACTGGTATTGTATTTACTGCAAATCGGACGAACATATATATTGGAGCTACATCCAAATCTGAACCGATTTTTTCCAATTTCAATGGGCTTCATCTCTAGGCCGAAAAATATGCCTGTGCTCAATTTGGAGACAATCGGATGGAAATTGCGACCTGCAGTTTGTACAAAAATGAACATGGACAGACGGACAGACAGACAGACGAACAGACGGACATAGCTAAATCGAATCGGAAGTGATTCTGAGTCTATGGGTATACTTATCAATGCGCTAAGTTATAATACCCTGTACCACATTATTGGTTTAGGGTAAAATGAAATTGTTGCGCTTTGTTTATTAGTTTGAAATTTTCATGAAATTTTCACATATAATCAAAAAAGCTAGATCTCGGAAATGGATGCACCGAATTAAGTGAGATTTTGCATGCAACATTATGGTACCAAAAAAAAAAAAAAAACACGAAATTGGTATAAAATTTTGGGGTCAACTAACAAGGGGCGACGCGCCATCCTAAGCTAAATTGCACAAATATGTCGATGGGCTTAACCTTTCTTACTGTCCAAAATTTCGGCGGCATCGGAAAATAAATGCGCCTTTTATGCGCTCTAAACTTTAAATCGAGAGATCGGTCTATATGGCAGCTGTATCCAAATCTGGACCAATCTGTGCCAAATTAAAGAAAGATGTCGAGTGGTCCAACGCAAATCACTGTCACAAATTTCAGCAAAATCGGATAATAAGTGTGGCTTTTATGGGCCTAAGACCCTAAATCAGCAGATCGGTCTATATGGCAGCTATATCCAAATCCTTACCGATCTGGGCCAAATTGAAGAAGGATATCGAAGGGCCCAACGCAACTCACTATCCCAAATTTCAGCAAAAACGGATAATAAATGTGGATTTTATGGGCCTAAGACCCTGAATCGGCGGATTGGTCTATATATGGGCTATATCAAGATATAGTCCGATATAGCCTATCTTCGAACTTAACCTGCTTATGGACAAAAAAAGAATCTGTGCAAAGTTTCAGTTTATTTTTAAAGACTGTAGCGTTATTTCAACATGCAGACGGATGGACATACGGACGAACATGCGGACGGACAGACGGACGGACATGGCTAGATCGTCTTAGATTTTTACGCTGATCAAGAAAATATATTCCCATCCTTTGGCGGTGGGTATAAAAAGTAAAGTCTGACGAGTCGTCTCACCCTATAAACTCCCCCTAAACCAATGGTATTTGGGGCTTAAATAAAAGAAATTTGAGAGTAGAGCACGAGCTAAGTGCGTGTGTGACCGACCCACCCTACATTCCCCACTAATATCCAGTTTGTGGATTATGAATGTGGATTGGGAATGGAGTATGAATTTGATATCTGCTTTCGGGGCAAAGAGTTTGGCTATGACAATCAACCACCAAAACCAAGAGAATGAAATAGAACTAACTGTAATGTGCGGACCCTCCCCTTACCCCTTTTTTAAAAATGCCAGATCTCACAGATGGGTGCGGTTATTTAAGCGAAATTTAGTTTGTTTACAATAACTCAACAAGTAAGAGCGTGCTAAGTTAGGCCGGGCCGAATCTCCACCATGGATCGCATTTGTCGAGTTCTTGGCGCGGTAGCTCTTTTTAGGCAAGCAGGGAATAAAGGACAAGAATTGTTATGCTATTGGAGATATATCAAATAATAGTTCGATTCGGACCGTAAGTGAATTGAATGTTGAAGAACATAGTAGTAGTCATTGGGTAATATTTCAGACCATTCGGATAAAAATTGCGCCTTGTAGAGGCTCAAAACGTTAATAAGAAATATTTGTGCGAAATTTCAAGCGTCTAGCTTTACTCTTTCGAAAGTAAGCGTCCTTTCGACAGACAGACAGACGGATGGACGGACGGACATGGCTAGATCGACTTAAAATGTCACAACGATCAAGAATAAATATACTTTATGGGGTCTTAGATGTATATTTCGAGGTGTTACAAACGGAATGACGAAATTTGTATACCTCCAATTCTATGGTGAATGGTATAAAAACAGAAATGGTATCCTTATTTAGGATGGGATATCCAGGGGGGCGCTCCACCTCCAAAGCCAGCCAAATGGAATAAAAAACCAATAATGACAATATGGGAACCAAAAACACCCCCATGTCGGACATATTTACCGACCTTAGCAATATAAGGCTCAAATGAAGGATATTTGTGAGTAGAGCACCAATTTAATATCCACATTCGCGCATAATATCTGAAGGTGAATATATCAGCATCCCCAAACAGGACTTATTTACTGACGTGACATACACTGTACAGATAAAAGAGAGAGTGAAAGAAGACGCAGCGGAGCGGGCCCTGTCCAGCTAGTAATGAAACAGAATGATGATGCATATATCCATGGTGGTGGGTGTAAAAAGTTCGGCACAGTCAAACTTAACACATTTTAACTTCTTCTTATTTTCCTAGAACTGTCTAGAACATTTTGCCCCACTTTGATAAATAGACCAAATGATGCGGATTTATTTTCACTCTCTTACCTTTTGAAATACTGTACAAAGCTTTACACTAATTGTATGGCCACAGCATGAGATTCCCAAAAGTTCATTTATGGCTATACAGAAATAAAGCCCTACCACGCATAAAGCCCATAAAATTTTTTTCATAAAAGTTGCCGTTAAAATTGTTTGTAAGGTCACTGAGAAAGAAGTGATTATCAAATGGCAAAAATGGCAAAAATTCTCATGAAATTTTGCAACTTCATTTTAAAGGAGCTTTTCACCACCTTTTGTACAATAGATCATACGGCTGAGACCGAAGGAATGCAAGTCAAAAAGTATAATCACTCTTCGCAAAAGCTGATTACTTTTTATAACCTGCACCACAGGACGGGTGTATACTAAATTCGTCATTCTGTTTGGAACTCATCGAAATATTGATCTCAGACCCAACAAAGTATTTGATTATACCCACCACCGTAAGATAAGGGCTTTATTCATTTACTCATTCCGTTTGCAACACATCGAAATATCATTTTCCAACCCTACAAAGTACATATATTTCGGATCGTCTTAAAATTCAAAGACGATATAACGATGCCCGTGTGTCTATCCGTCCGTCTGTTGTAATCACTCTATACCGTTCAAAAATGGAGATATTGAGCTGAAATTTGGCACACACACATGCACGCTGGTTAAGTTCTTGAACGGGCCAAATTGGACCTTTTTTGGATATAGCTGCCATATAGACGGATCTCCCGACAAAGGGTCTAATGTCCATATATGCTTTATTTTTTATCCGATTTCCCTGAAAGATGATAATCAAAGAGTAGTTTAAGGGCTCCCGACACCTGACCTAAATATGGTGCAGATCGGACTATATTTGGATATAGCTGCCATTTAGACCGATCTGCCAATAAGGGTCTGAAGCTTTATTTATTAACCGATTTCGCTGAAATTAGAAACAGAGGGTTATTTTAAGCCTACCGATATCTGACCTTAAATTGGTTCAGATCGGACTATATTAAGATATAGCTGTCATGTAGACCAATCTGTCTGAAGCCCACAAAAGCTTTATTATACCCACCACCGATGGATGGGGGTATATTCATTTTGTCATTCCGTTTGCAACACATCGAAATATCCATATCCGACCCTATAAAGTATATATGTTCTTGATCAGCGTAAAAATCTAAGACGATCTGGACAGTTCGTCCGTCTGTCTGTTGAAATCACGCTACAATCTTTAAAAAAAGAGATATTGAGCTGAAACTTTGCACAGATTCTTTTTATACCCTCCACCATAAGATGGGGGGGTATACTAATTTCGTCATTCTGATTGTAACTACTCGAAATATTCGTCTGAGACCCCATAAAGTATATATATTCTTGATCGTCGTGACATTTTATGTCGATCTAGCCATGTCCGTCCGTCTGTCCGTCCGTCCGTCCGTCCGTCTGTCTGTCGAAAGCACGCTAACTTCCGAAGGAGTAAAGCTAGCCGCTTGAAATTTTGCACAAATACTTCTTATTAGTGTAGGTCGGTTGGTATTGTAAATGGGCCATATCGGTCCATGTTTTGATATAGCTGCCATATAAACCGATCTTGGGTTTTGACTTCTTGAGCCTCTAGAGTGCGCAATTCTTATCCGATTGGAATGAAATTTTGCATGACGTGTTTTGTTATGATATCCAACAACTGCGCCAAGTATGGTTCAAATCGGTTCATAACCTGATATAGCTGCCATATAAACCGATCTTGGGTTTTGACTTCTTGAGCCTCTGGAGTGCGCAATTCTTATCCGATTGAAATGAAATTTTGCACGACGTGTTTTGTTATTATATCCAACAACTGTGCCAAGTATGGTTCAAATCGGCCCATAACCTGATATAGCTGCCATATAAACCGATCTGGGATCTTGACTTCTTGACCCCTAGAGGTCGCACGGATCCTCTCATGACCATCAACAAACGTGTTTATTATGGTCTGAATCGGTCTATAGCCCGATACAGATCCCATATAAATCGTTCTCTCTATTTTACTTCGTGAGCCCCAATGGGCGCAATTCTTATACGAATTGGCTGAAATTTTACACAGGTCTCCAATATATAATTTAATTGTGGTCCGAACAGGACCATATATTGATATTGTTTTAATAGCAGAGCAACTCTTTTCTTATATCCTCTTTAGCCTAAGAAGAGATGCCGGGAAAACAACTCGACAAATGCGATCCATGGTGGAGGGTATATAAGATTCGGCCCGACCGAACTTAGCACGCTTTTACTTGTTACTTCTTTAATTTGGTCCACATCGGACCAGTTTTGGTTAGGTGTACCATATAGAAAGAACTCTCTATGTAAAGTCTTGGCCCTAAAAAGCCCGTTTATTATCCGATTTCGTTGAATTTCGACGCAGTGACTTATGTTAGGCTTTTCGAAATCCGTCTTCTATATGGTTCAGATCTATTTATATTTGGATATAGCTTCTAAAAAGACCAACATTTTGTTCTACAAAATTGAACAGTAACATACATTTATTAGAGGGTTTACATATATACCCGAGGTGGTGGGTATCCAAAGTTTCGCCCGACCGAACTCTATGCCTTTTTACTTGTTTTTGATCGTCTTGAAATTCTAATTTGATTTAGGCTTGTCCGTCCGCCAACCTGTCTGTCGAAAGCATGCTTACTTTCGAACGAGTGAAGCTAGGCAATTGAAATTTTGCACAAATAAAGGGTGATTTTTTTGAGGTTAGGATTTTCATGCATTAGTATTTGACAGATCACGTGGGATTTCAGACATGGTGTCAAAGAGAAAGATGCTCAGTATGCTTTGACATTTCATCATGAATAGACTTACTAACGAGCAACGCTTGCAAATCATTGAATTTTATTACCAAAATCAGTGTTCGGTTCGAAATGTGTTCATTCACCGTAACGTTGCGTCCAACAGCATCTTTGAAAAAATACGGTCCAATGATTCCACCAGCGTACAAACCACACCAAACAGTGCATTTTTCGGGATGCATGGGCAGTTCTTGAACGGCTTCTGGTTGCTCTTCACTCCAAATGCGGCAATTTTGCTTATTTATGTAGCCATTCAACCAGAAATGAGCCTCATCGCTGAACAAAATTTGTCAAAATTTGAACACATTTCGAACCGAACACTAATTTTGGTAATAAAATTCAATGATTTGCAAGCGTTGCTCGTTAGTAAGTCTATTCATGATGAAATGTCAAAGCATACTGAGCATCTTTCTCTTTGACACCATGTCTGAAATCCCACGTGATCTGTCAAATACTAATGCATGAAAATCCTAACCTCAAAAAAATCACCCTTTACTTATTAACAGTCTATGTTTTGATACAGCTGCCATGTAAGCCGATCTATCGATTTGACTTTTGCAGCTTCCAGAGGGCGTTACTATAACCCATTTTGGCTAAAAGTTTGACGTCCAAAATACTCCCTAAGTGTTACCAACATTGTTTCATAACTTGATATAGCTCCCATGTAAACCGATCGCCCTAACGAATATCTTGAGCCTTTAGAGGATGCAACACAATTACTATTCGATTTGACTGAAATTTTGTATGTTCATAACCTGATAGATCTCCAATATATTTGAAACATTCATTTAAAGAACATGGTGGAGGGTAAGTTAGTTTCGGCCATGCCGAACTTAACGCGATTTCACTTGTTAAAATTCACAACATTCTCTTCCCTTATGCCTCATCAAAAAGGAAAGCATAAAAATGATAAAACCCATGAAAAAGAATTATAATTTCCTACCTTGTTTGACATGCCATAAGCACGGAGTATCTGTCCTTTGGGTAGATGGAAAGGCAAATATGCCACTCTTTGTTGGCGACTCCTATTTCAGTGAATAATAAAGCAATTGATTGAAGCATGTACTTCTTCTTTGATATTTTAAGGTTTCCTGGATAAGGCATCGCGATATGCACATCCTGACTGTTGGCACTTACACCTATACATCGGATTTGCGTTTTCAGGCCATACACCACAATGACACTGAGGATTGGACATTGCAGATAAAATGGACACAGAAACGTGATGCGGGCATGTTTGAGTGTCAAATATCCACTCAGCCAGTGCGAAGTTATTTTGTGAATCTCAACGTTGTGGGTAAGTATTGAATAATGGCGCCAACGTGCGCCAAATTATTGCAAAATTTGGATTTTTTGCCCAGTTCTTTGTGTGAAAAGGCCTTTAAATACTTGAGAACAAATAAAAAAAAAAAAAACTTTGATGTGCGAAGGAAAAGAAAGAGTTATCATTCATGCGTGTTTATTTAATTGATTATCAATCAATGCATTTGAAAAAGATTCTTCTACAAGTATTTCGATAAACTTAGACTTACTTTCGTGGTGAGAGCGATCGTGTTCGTCTATCATCAGTCTAAAATCAAAGAAAGGATCATGAAATATGGCACAAGCATCCATTATGTCCTAGAGATAAAGTCTTAATATTTCTTCATTCAACTTTTAGTATTTACGAGTAGAACCGGGACCGCTCCGCTCCGCCTTCTTTAACACTCCACCTTTCTAGGTTGGGGACACTTCGCCCTGAATGTGAATATCGAATTAGTGCCATTGTAGCCTATGTCCTCCTATGACGCTGAACGCCTGCGTTCGAATGCTGGCGAGGACATCGGACATAGTTAAAGCGGTGCTGGCGACATTTGCGAGGTACCATGCCACGCATGCAAATGCAAATTTGCCCATGAACAATCCATTAACGATCAGGGCAAACTTTTCATATGTCAATGAGACTGCACTCAAGTTCAAGTTTTTAAGTTTAGGCTCATTGATAAAGGGCCTCATTTCTTCGCCGAGTCCGAATGGCGTGCCGCAGTGCGACACCTCTTTTGATTAAAAGTTTTTACATGGCATAGTGCCTCACAAATGTCACCAGCATTAGGAGGGGATAACCACCGCTGAAAATTGTATGCTGGTCTCCCAAGAATTCGAACCCAGGCGTTCAACGTCATAGGCGGACATGCTAACCTCTGCTCTACGGTGGCATGCACGGCCATGTAAAAAATTCTCCCCAAAGAGGTGTCGCACTGCGGCACGCCGTTCGGACTCGGCTATAAAATAAGGTTCCTTATAATTGAGTGTGAATCGAAAAGCATTCATTGATGTGTGAGAAGTTTGCCCCTGCTCGGTTCCTGGACAAATGTTTACTCTACTCCCAACTGCAGTACTTTTGAGACCTATTTTTCAGTGTTCTGTTATGACTTTCAACAAATGTGGCGAGTACGGTCCAAATCGGTCTATAACCTCATATTGCTCCCATATAAACCGATCTCCCGATTTGTCTTCTTGTGCCCCTGGGAGCCTCAATTGTCATCCAATTTGGTTGAAATTTTGCACATAGTGTTCTGTTATGACTTCCAAGAACTGTACAAAGTACGGTTCGAATCGGTCTAAACCTGATATAGCTCCCATATAAACCGATCTTCCGATTTGACTTCTTGAGTCCCTGTAAGCGTCAATTTTAGTCGGATTTGGCTGAAATTTTCCACAAAGTAATGTGTTGTGACTTTCAACAACTGTGCCAATTCCATGGCAGCCGGTTGTACGTACCGGATTGACCCGATGGAATCTTCATCGGCAAGGGCTGCCGCCTCAGTGTACGTGTTCGTCTTTTTTCGTCATGGGAGAGGCACATCCCGGAGTGCCTTCTCCGTATGCTTTTGGTCCGTGCCGGGATTGAAAAGAACCCCGGACCCTGGTTCTGTTCCGTTTGCCAGAACCGCCTTCATCATCGGTCAGTGTCGGTGAGGTGTAACAGGTGCTTGGAGTGGGTACATTTCCGTTCTTGCTCTGGCCTAACTTCGCTACGGGAGTATAGTCATACTGGCTATGTCGCTAGGTGCTGTGCGAACACAGCCAGCAGTGGGTCACAAGCGTCGCCGTCGTCGCTTTCGGCGTCCTCGTCGTCGGACTATGTGACCCCCCCGACCTCTCCCGTACGGCAATTTATGCAAAGACAGCACCCTAGCCCTACTATTGCCAGGCCAGTGTCGGGAAATGTATCGTTCCTGCAGTTAAACTGCAATGGACTGCGAGGCAAGATTGATGAGATTGTGGATTTTATGAGTCGGAAGAGCATATCGGTCGCTGCGATCCAGGAGACAAAGCTGACTAACACCTGCAGCTTGCACAGTTGTCACGGCTACAATGTGCTACGTAAGGATCGCTCAAGGAATGGAGGTGGGGGATTGGCCTTCGTTATACACCATTCCGTGCAGTATAGACCTATCTCGCCTGCGCTTGACGCTAGTGACCCATACATGGAATGTATGGGGGTAGCAGTCAAGTCTGGTACTGCCGAGATAGAGATATACAACGTGTATATACCGCCGGTTGGCAGCTGTGTCCCGATTAATGGCCAGGCCTACAGCCCCGACATAAGTGGGTTGCTATCTGGCCATAGTCGTCTGGTTCTGGGGGATTTCAATGCACATCACTCGTCATGGCATTCTCCCCTAGGCAACGACCAGCGTGGCATAGCTTTGGCAGAGCAGATAGATAGCTCCACGTTTTGCACGGTGAATGAGGATGCCCCCACTAGGATTACGAGGAGGTGCAGCAGCTCGCCAGACATCTCAATCGCATCCCCTGATCTCCTGAGTGACGTATCCTGGCAAGCCGTCATCTCTTTGGGGTCAGACCACCTCCCCATAATCCTCACCATCGACCGACCACCCGACTTCATAACCTCTGAGCGCCGAACGTTCATCAACTACAAGAAGGCCAATTGGACTGGCTTCAGAGAGTATACCAATCGCCGCTTCAATGAACTGCCACCCCCCTCTGATGTGCTTGTGGCCGAGAGGAAATTCCGAGACATCATCAACGCAGCAGCCGCTCGCTTTATACCAGCCGGTCGAATACCGCAAGTGCGACCCAATTTCCCGGCGCAAGCAGTGGTACTCGCAGACGAGCGTGATGGGATTCGTGCTATGGACCCCGCTAACCCCAGAATCAGCGAGCTGAATCTGGAAATAAACAGGGTAGTCAACGAACATAAGCGGAATTTGTGGCTGGAACACTTGGAGCAATGTAACTTAGGCACCGGTGCAGGCAAATTGTGGGCCACTGTTAAGTCTCTCTCGAACCCCGGTAGACGGGACGACAGGACCTCAGTCACTTTTGGCGAGTTAACCGTGACTGATCCGAAGAGATGCGCCAGGTTGTTCAACCGTCAATTTATCGTGCATCCCGAGAGAGACAGGGCAAGGAGGAGAGCCATTCGCCGTATTCGTGGTCTCCGAGCCGATGAACAGCCATCACAATTTACCGTGGGCGAAGTTACGAATGTCATCCGTGGCGCCAAATCTTCCAAGGCGTTGGGCCCCGACGGAATCTCTACATTGATGCTGAAGAATCTGGATTTACCTGGAGTTGAGTACCTTACCACTGTCCTTAACCTGTCTTTGAACACTCTTATAGTTCCCGATGTCTGGAAAATGGGCAGAGTGATCCCGCTACTGAAGCCTGGTAAAGACCCGAGTTTGGGGGAGTCGTACAGACCGATCACCCTTCTCTCACCAGTGGCTAAGACGCTTGAGGCATTACTCCTCCCGAGCCTCGTAGGAGAATTTCCATTCGCCGAGCATCAACACGGATTTCGGAGACTGCACAGCACAACAACAGCTTTGCATGCCATCACCACACACATTTGCCGTGGCTTCAATCAACCCAGGCCATGTGATAGGACGGTCCTCGTGGCATTGGACCTATCGAAGGCATTCGACACGGTCAGCCATGCCAAATTATTTGAGGACATCGCCAACACGTCCCTCCAGCCAGGCCTTAAACGTTGGGTCGCGAATTATCTGTGTGGCCGCCAGTCATTTGTGGAATTTAGGGATAAGAAGTCAAAACACCGTAGAGTGAAACAGGGAGTTCCCCAAGGCGGGGTGATATCTCCGGCTCTGTTTAACCTCTACCTATCCTCCATCCCACCTCCTCCAGACGGCATAGAGATCGTATCATATGCGGACGACTGTACGATCTTGGCATCAGGCCCCCCACCCATTGATGACATCTGCGATAGGTTGAACGTCTACCTCAACGAGCTTGCCTCATATTTCGCTGCAAGAAATCTGAAGATATCCGCCACCAAATCTTCAGCCACACTTCACTACAAATACACGTGAGGTGAATTCTGAGCTGACTGTGATGGTCGATGGAGAATTGATTCCGACCATCAAGTGTCCCAAAATACTTGGCGTCACATTTGACAGCTCCTACACTTTCTCCCCACATGCCACAGCAATCTGCAATAAAGTCAAAAGTAGAAACAAGGTCCTCAAGTCACTCGCTGGCAGCACTTGGGGTGCAGACAAAGAAACCTTGTTGACCACGTACAAAGCAATTGGCCGGTCTGTGGTAAGTTATGCAGCGCCAGTGTGGTCACGTCAGCTTTGTGACACGCAGTGGAATAATATTCAGATCTGTCAGAATGCCGCCCTCCGAACTGCGACGGGCTGCCTCCTTAGTTCTCATGTGGACCACCTCCACCAGGAGACAAAGATCCTACCAGTGCGAAGACATAACTACATGCTGTCTAAGCAATACCTTTTGGGCTGTTATCGCAGAAATCATCCAAATCATCATCTTGTGGATAGATACCCACCGCCCAGAAGCCTTAAGGTAGATCTACATGATCTAGAGCGTGAGGTCCAGCGCTACAAGAGAGAACCTCTAGATCAAGCGGCATATCAAGCGGGTCTGAACAACATTCATGCAGACACGGTAGCAGACGCGTTAACTGGCTACCGGGTGAATGTAGTCCTTGGAGAACGACCGCCACCCATTGCACCCGAAGAAATCGACCTCCCCCGGCAAACCAGAGTGATTCTGGCTCAATTACGTTCCGGCAGATGCAGCCGCCTCAATTCCCACAGAGCTAGGATTGATGCCGACGTGCAAGATGTATGTCCCGACTGTAACCAGGGACCGCACGATACACGTCACCTGTTTAACTGCCCGGCCAGACCCACTCGACTCAGACCCAGATCCCTGTGGACGCACCCCATCTTAGTCGCGGAGTTCCTGGGTCTTGACACTCAACAGAATCAAGCAGACGAAAGATAGTACACAATAAACTGCTACAACAACAACAACAACAACAACTGTGCCATGTACGGTCCAAATCGCTCCCACATATACCGATCTCCCGATTTGAATTCTTGATTACACGCCGCGATTTTTATCCGATTTGGCTGAAATTTTATTTAATGTGCTCAACAACTGTGCCAAGTTCGGTCCAAATCGGTGTATGATCAGATATAGCTCACATATTTTAGCAGAATCCATGGTGGTGGGTTTCCAAAATTCGGCCCGGCCGAACTTAGAACGATTTTATTTGTTTGCTCTCTCTTGCGTTTGAGCTCTAAATTGTCGTGATTGGTCTATATATCCATTTGGCGGGTTTTGGGCGGCTCCAGAGCCGCCAGACCCCAACAATAGAAATTATGTTTTGGTGACTGTAAGAGTGCAAAACAAGTACAAGCGTGCTAAGTTCGGACGGGTCGAATCTTATATACCCTCCAACATGAATCGCTTTTGTCAAGTTCTTTGAATGACTTCTGTTTAGAGGAGTTTTGGGATAGGGGCGGCTAGTCTTCAATACCTTTCATTTGATGCTCATGTTGTGTCCATCGGTCCACCTTTGTTTTTCGGCGGCGTTTTTGTGGTAAGAGGAAGGCCCCGCCTCCTATAGCCTATGTTTCCACCCAGACCAACCAACACATTATGCGAAAATTTCGAGAAAATTTTTTCTGCCGTTTTTGAGTCCCTACGGAACACACAACAAACCGAATACCATACAGCCGTGAATGGCTGTACTTTGGCCTTATTTTTATACCCACCACCGAAGGAGTAAAAATCTAAGACGATCTAGACATGTCCGTCCGTCTGTCCGTCTGACTGTTGAAATCACGCTTCAGTCTTTAAAAATAGAGATATTGAGCTGAAACTTGGCACAGATTCTTTTTTGTCCATAAGCAGTTTAAGTTCGAAG